>NC_073236.2:9712000-10016500 GCF_029281585.2 Gorilla gorilla gorilla | reverse complement strand
TTCCATTCCATTCCATTCCATTCCATTCCATTCCATTGATTTCCATTCCATTCCATTCCATTCCATTCCATTCCATTCCATTCCATTGAATACCATTCCATTCCATTGAATTCCATTCAATTCCATTCCATTCCATTCCATTCCATTCCATTGAATTCCATTCCATTCCATTGAATTCCATTCCATTCCATTCCATTCCATTGAATTCCGTTCCATTCCATTCCATTCCATTCCATTCCATTGAATTCCATTCCATTCCATTCCATAGAATTCCGTTCCATTCCATTCCATTCCATTCCATTCCATTCCATTCCATTCCATTCCATTCCATTGAATTCAATTCCATTTCATTCCATTCCTTTCCATTGAATTCCATTCTGTTCCATTCCATTCCTTTGAATTCCGTTCCATTCCATTCCATTCCATTCCTTTCCTTTCCGTTCCGTTCCGTTCCGTTCCGTTGCGTTCCGCTCCGTTCTACTCGGGTTGATTCCATTCTATTCCATTCCATTCCATTCGATCCCATTCGATTCCATTCGATTCCATTCGATTCCATTCGATTCCACTCCATTCCATTCCATAGAATTCCATTCCATTCCATTCCATTTGAATTCCATTCCATTCCATTCCATTGAATTCCATTCCATTCCATTCCATTCCATTGAATTCCATTCCATTCCATTCCATTCCATTGAATTCCGTTCCTTTCCATTCCATTCCGTTCCGTTCCGTTCCGTTCCGTTCCGTTGCGTTCCGTTCCGTTCCTTTGCGTTCCGTTCTACTCGGGTTGATTCCATTCTATTCCATTCCATTCCATTCCATTCCATTCCATTCCATGCCATTCCATTCCATTCCATTGAATTCCATTCCATTCCATTCCATTCCATTGAATTCCGTTCCATTCCATTCCATACCCTTCCGTTCCGTCCCGTTCCGTTCCGTTCCGTTCCGTTGCGTGCCGTTCCGTTCTACTCAGGTTGATTACATTCTATTCCATTCCATTCCATTCGATTCCATTCGATTCCAATCGATTCCATTCGATTGCATTCGATTCCATTCGTTGCCATTCCATTCCATTCCATTGAATTCCATTCCGTTCCATTCCATTCCATTCCATTCCATTGAATTCCATTCCATTCCATTCCATTCCTTTCCATTCCATTGAATTCCATTCCATTCCATTCCATTCCATTCCATTCCATTCCATTGAATTCCATTCCATTCCATTCCATAGAATTCCGTTCCATTCCATTCCATTCCATTCCATTCCATTCCATTCCATTGAATTCCATTCCATTCCATTCCATAGAATTCCGTTCCATTCCATTCCATTCCATTCCATTCCATTCCATTCCATTGAATTCCATTCCGTTCCATTCCATTCCATTGAATTCCGTTCCATTCCACTCCATTCCATTCCGTTCCGTTCCGTTCCGTTCCGTTCCGTTCCGTTGCGTTCCGCTCCGTTCTACTCGGGTTGATTCCATTCTATTCCATTCCAGTCCATTCGATCCCATTCGATTCCATTCGATTCCACTCCATTCCATTCCATAGAATTCCATTCCATTCCATTCCATCCCATTCCATTCCACTGAATTCCATTCCATTCCATTCCATTCCATTCCACTCCATTGAATTCCATTCCATTCCATTCCATTCCATGGAATTCCATTCCATTCCATTCCATTCCATGGAAATCCATTCCATTCCATTCCATTCCATTCCATTCCATAGAATTCCATTCCATTCCATTCCATTCCATTGAATTCCGTTCCATTCCGTTCCATTCCGTTCCGTTCCGTTCCGTTCCGTTGCGTTCCGTTCCGTTCCGTTGTGTTCCGTTCCGTTCTACTCGGGTTGATTCCATTCTATTCCATTCCATTCCAATCCATTCCATTCCATTCCATTGAATTCCATTCCATTCCATTCCATTCCATTCCATTCCATTCCATTCCATTGAATTCCATTCCATTCCATTCCATTCCATTCCATTCCATTGAATTCCATTCCATTCCATTCCATTCCATGGAACTCCGTTCCATTCCATTCCATTCCGTTCCGTTCCGTCCCGTTCCGTTCCGTTCCGTTCCGTTCCGTTCCGTTCCGTTCTACTCGGGTTGATTCCATTCTATTCCATTCCATTCCATTCGATTCCATTCGATTCCATTCGATTCCACTCCATTCCATTCCATAGAATTCCATTCCATTCCATTCCATTCCATTGAATTCCATTCCATTCCATTCCATTCCATAGAATTCCATTCCATTCCATTCCATTCCATTGAATTCCATTCCATTCCATTCCATTCCATTCCATTCCATTCCATTCCATTCCATTCCATTCTACTGGTGTCCATTCCATTCCATTCCATTCCATTCCATTCCATTCCTTTCCATTCCATTTCATTCCATTGCATTCCATTCCATTCCATTCCGTTCCATTCCATTCCATTCCACTCCACTCCACTCCACTCCACTCCATTCCACTCCACTCCACTCCGGTACATTCCATTCCATTCCATTCCATTCCATTCCATTCCATTCCATTCCGTGCTTCTCGGGTACATTCCGTTCCGTTCCATTCCATTCCATTCCATTCCATTCCGTTCCAGTGCACTCTACTCCACTCCACTCCACTCCACTCCACTCCGGTACATTCCATTCCATTCCATTCCATTCCATTCCATTCCGTGCTTCTCGGGTACATTCCGTTCCGTTCCATTCCATTCCATTCCATTCCATTCCGTTCCAGTGCACTCTACTCCACTCCACTCCACTCCACTCCACTCTGGTACATTCCATTCCATTCCATTCCATTCCATTTCCATTCCCATTCCATTTCCATTCCCGTTCCATTTCCATTCCCGTTTCTTTTCCATTCCCGTTCCATTTCCATTCCAGTTCCATTACCATTCCCGTTCCATTTCCATTCCCGATCCATTTCCATTCCCGTTCCATTTCCATTCCCGTTCCATTTCCATTCCCGTTCCATTACCATTCCCGTTCCATTTCCGTTCCCGTTCCGTTTCCGTTCCCGTTCCATTTCCGTTCTCGTTCCGTTTCCGTTCCCGTTCCATTTCCATTCCCGTTCCATTTCCGTTCCCGTTCCATTTCCATTCCCGTTCCATTTCCATTCCCTTTCCATTTCCATTTCATTCCATTCCGTTCTGCTCGGGTACATTCCATTCCATTCCATTGCATTCCATTCCGTTCTGCTCCTGTCCATTCCATTCCATTCCATTCCGTTCCATTCCGTTCTACTCGGGTAGATTCCATTCCATTCCATTCCATTCCATTCCATTCCATTCCATTCCATTCCATTCTACTGGTGTCCATTCCATTCCATTCCATTCCATTCCATTCAATTCCATTCCATTCCATTCCATTCCATTGAATTCCATTCCATTCCATTCCATTCAATTGAATTCCGTTCCATTCCATTCCATTCCGTTCCGTTCCGTCCCGTTCCGTTCCGTTCCGTTCCGTTCCGTTGCGTTCCGTTCCGTTCTACTCGGGTTGATTAAATTCTATTCCATTCCATTCTATTCGATTCCATTCGATTCCAATCGATTCCATTCCATTCCATTCCATTCCATTGAATTCCATTCCATTCCATTCCATTCCATTGAATTCCATTCCATTCCATTCCATTCCATTCCATTCCATTCCATTCCATTCCATTCCATTCCATTCTACTGGTGTCCATTCCATTCCATTCCATTCCATTCCATTCCATTCCATTCCATTCCTTTCCATTCCATTGCATTCCATTGCATTCCATTCCATTCCATTCCGTTCCATTCCATTCCATTCCACTCCACTCCACTCCACTCCACTCCATTCCACTCCACTCCACTCCGGTACATTCCATTCCATTCCATTCCATTCCATTCCATTCCATTCCATTCCATTCCGTGCTTCTCGGGTACATTCCGTTCCGTTCCATTCCATTCCATTCCATTCCATTCCGTTCCAGTGCACTCTACTCCACTCCACTCCACTCCACTCCACTCCGGTACATTCCATTCCATTCCATTCCATTCCATTCCATTCCGTGCTTCTCGGGTACATTCCGTTCCGTTCCATTCCATTCCATTCCATTCCATTCCGTTCCAGTGCACTCTACTCCACTCCACTCCACTCCACTCCACTCTGGTACATTCCATTCCATTCCATTCCATTCCATTTCCATTCCCATTCCATTTCCATTCCCGTTCCATTTCCATTCCCGTTTCTTTTCCATTCCCGTTCCATTTCCATTCCAGTTCCATTACCATTCCCGTTCCATTTCCATTCCCGATCCATTTCCATTCCCGTTCCATTTCCATTCCCGTTCCATTTCCATTCCCGTTCCATTACCATTCCCGTTCCATTTCCGTTCCCGTTCCGTTTCCGTTCCCGTTCCATTTCCGTTCTCGTTCCGTTTCCGTTCCCGTTCCATTTCCATTCCCGTTCCATTTCCGTTCCCGTTCCATTTCCATTCCCGTTCCATTTCCATTCCCTTTCCATTTCCATTTCATTCCATTCCGTTCTGCTCGGGTACATTCCATTCCATTCCATTGCATTCCATTCCGTTCTGCTCCTGTCCATTCCATTCCATTCCATTCCGTTCCATTCCGTTCTACTCGGGTAGATTCCATTCCATTCCATTCCATTCCATTCCATTCCATTCCATTCCATTCCATTCCATTCCATTCTACTGGTGTCCATTCCATTACATTCCATTCCATTCCATTCCATTCCATTCCATTCCATTCCATTCCATTCCATTGAATTCCATTCCATTCCATTCCATTCAATTGAATACCGTTCCATTCCATTCCATTCCGTTCCGTTCCGTCCCGTTCCGTTCCGTTCCGTTCCGTTCCGTTGCGTTCCGTTCCGTTCTACTCGGGTTGATTAAATTCTATTCCATTCCATTCTATTCGATTCCATTCGATTCCAATCGATTCCATTCGATTCCATTCGATTCCATTGAATTCCATTCCATTCCATTCGATTCCATTGAATTCCATTCCATTCCATTCCATTCCATTCCATTCCATTCCATTCCATTCCATTCTACTGGTGTCCATTCCATTCCATTCCATTCCATTCCATTCCATTCCATTCCATTCCTTTCCATTCCATTGCATTCCATTGCATTCCATTCCATTCCATTCCGTTCCATTCCATTCCATTCCACTCCACTCCACTCCACTCCACTCCATTCCACTCCACTCCACTCCGGTACATTCCATTCCATTCCATTCCATTCCATTCCATTCCGTGCTTCTGGGGTACATTCCGTTCCGTTCCATTCCATTCCATTCCATTCCATTCCGTTCCAGTGCACTCTACTCCACTCCACTCCACTCCACTCCACTCCGGTACATTCCATTCCATTCCATTCCATTCCATTCCATTCCGTGCTTCTCGGGTACATTCCGTTCCGTTCCATTCCATTCCATTCCATTCCATTCCGTTCCAGTTCACTCTACTCCACTCCACTCCACTCCACTCCACTCTGGTACATTCCATTCCATTCCATTCCATTCCATTTCCATTCCCATTCCATTTCCATTCCCGTTCCATTTCCATTCCCGTTTCTTTTCCATTCCCGTTCCATTTCCATTCCAGTTCCATTACCATTCCCGTTCCATTTCCATTCCCGATCCATTTCCATTCCCGTTCCATTTCCATTCCCTTTCCATTTCCATTTCATTCCATTCCGTTCTGCTCGGGTACATTCCATTCCATTCCATTGCATTCCATTCCGTTCTGCTCCTGTCCATTCCATTCCATTCCATTCCGTTCCATTCCGTTCTACTCGGGTAGATTCCATTCCTTTCCATTCCATTCCATTCCATTCCATTCCATTCCATTCCATTCCATTCCATTCCATTCCATTCCATTCCATTCCATTCTACTGGTGTCCATTCCATTCCATTCCATTCCATTCCATTCCATTCCATTCCATTGAATTCCATTCCATTCCATTCCATTCAATTGAATTCCGTTCCATTCCATTCCATTCCGTTCCGTTCCGTCCCGTTCCGTTCCGTTCCGTTCCGTCCCGTTCCGTTCCGTTCCGTTCCGTTCCGTTGCGTTCCGTTCCGTTCTACTCGGGTTGATTAAATTCTATTCCATTCCATTCTATTCGATTCCATTCGATTCCAATCGATTCCATTCGATTCCATTCGATTCCATTGAATTCCATTCCATTCCATTCCATTCCATTGAATTCCATTCCATTCCATTCCATTCCATTCCATTCCATTCCATTCCATTCCATTCTACTGGTGTCCATTCCATTCCATTCCATTCCATTCCATTCCATTGCATTCCATTCCTTTCCATTCCATTGCATTCCATTGCATTCCATTCCATTCCATTCCGTTCCATTCCATTCCATTCCACTCCACTCCACTCCACTCCACTCCATTCCACTCCACTCCACTCCGGTACATTCCATTCCATTCCATTCCATTCCATTCCATTCCATTCCATTCCATTCCATTCCGTGCTTCTCGGGTACATTCCGTTCCGTTCCATTCCATTCCATTCCATTCCATTCCGTTCCAGTGCACTCTACTCCACTCCACTCCACTCCACTCCACTCCGGTACATTCCATTCCATTCCATTCCATTCCATTCCATTCCATTCCGTGCTTCTCGGGTACATTCCGTTCCGTTCCATTCCATTCCATTCCATTCCATTCCATTCCGTTCCAGTGCACTCTACTCCACTCCACTCCACTCCACTCCACTCTGGTACATTCCATTCCATTCCATTCCATTCCATTTCCATTCCCATTCCATTTCCATTCCCGTTCCATTTCCATTCCCGTTTCTTTTCCATTCCCGTTCCATTTCCATTCCAGTTCCATTACCATTCCCGTTCCATTTCCATTCCCGATCCATTTCCATTCCCGTTCCATTTCCATTCCCGTTCCATTTCCATTCCCGTTCCATTACCATTCCCGTTCCATTTCCGTTCCCGTTCCGTTTCCGTTCCCGTTCCATTTCCGTTCTCGTTCCGTTTCCGTTCCCGTTCCATTTCCATTCCCGTTCCATTTCCGTTCCCGTTCCATTTCCATTCCCGTTCCATTTCCATTCCCTTTCCATTTCCATTTCATTCCATTCCGTTCTGCTCGGGTACATTCCATTCCATTCCATTGCATTCCATTCCGTTCTGCTCCTGTCCATTCCATTCCATTCCATTCCGTTCCATTCCGTTCTACTCGGGTAGATTCCATTCCATTCCATTCCATTCCATTCCATTCCATTCCATTCCATTCCATTCCATTCCATTCCATTCCATTCCATTCCATTCTACTGGTGTCCATTCCATTCCATTCCATTCCATTCCATTCCATTCCATTCCATTCCATTGAATTCCATTCCATTCCATTCCATTCAATTGAATTCCGTTCCATTCCATTCCATTCCGTTCCGTTCCGTCCCGTTCCGTTCCGTTCCGTTCCGTTCCGTTGCGTTCCGTTCCGTTCTACTCGGGTTGATTAAATTCTATTCCATTCCATTCTATTCGATTCCATTCGATTCCAATCGACTCCATTCGATTCCATTCGATTCCATTGAATTCCATTCCATTCCATTCCATTCCATTGAATTCCGTTGCATTATATTCCATTCCGTCCGTTCCGTCCCGTTCCGTTCCGTTCCGTTCCGTTGCGTGCCGTTCCGTTCTACTCGGGTTGATTCCATTCCATTCCATTCCATTCCATTCCATTCCATTCCATTCCATTGAATTCCATTCCATTCCATTCCATTCCGTTCTACTCGGGTTGATTCCATTCTATTCCATTCCATTCCATTCGATCTCATTCGATTCCATTCGATTCCATTCGATTCCACTCCATTCCATTCCATTGAATTCCATTCCATTCCATTCCATTCCATTCCATTCCATTGAATTCCATTCCATTCCATTCCATTCCATTCCATTCCATTCCATTCCATTCCATTGAATACCATTCCATTCCATTGAATTCCATTCCATTCCATTCCATTCCATTCCATTCCATTCCATTCCATTCCATTGAATTCCATTCCATTCCATTCCATTCCATTCCATTCCATTGAATTCCATTCCATTCCATTCCATTCCATGGAATTCCGTTCCATTCCATTCCATTCCGTTCCGTTCCGTCCCGTTCCGTTCCGTTCCGTTCCGTTGCGTTCCGTTCCGTTCTACTCGGGTTGATTCCATTCTATTCCATTCCATTCCATTCGATTCCATTCGATTCCATTCGATTCCACTCCATTCCATTCCATAGAATTCCATTCCATTCCATTCCATTCCATTGAATTCCATTCCATTCCATTCCATTCCATAGAATTCCATTCCATTCCATTCCATTCCATTGAATTCCATTCCATTCCATTCCATTCCATTCCATTCCATTCCATTCCATTCCATTCCATTCCATTCTACTGGTGTCCATTCCATTCCATTCC
This sequence comes from Gorilla gorilla gorilla, assembly GCF_029281585.2. Classification (NCBI taxonomy): domain Eukaryota; kingdom Metazoa; phylum Chordata; class Mammalia; order Primates; family Hominidae; genus Gorilla; species Gorilla gorilla. Next base: position 10,008,040 of record NC_073236.2, on the reverse strand, counting down.
ATTCCATTCCATTCCATTCCATTCCATTCCATTCCATTCCTTTCCATTCCATTGCATTCCATTGCATTCCATTCCATTCCATTCCGTTCCATTCCATTCCATTCCACTCCACTCCACTCCACTCCACTCCATTCCACTCCACTCCACTCCGGTACATTCCATTCCATTCCATTCCATTCCATTCCATTCCATTCCATTCCGTGCTTCTAGGGTACATTCCGTTCCGTTCCATTCCATTCCATTCCATTCCATTCCGTTCCAGTGCACTCTACTCCACTCCACTCCACTCCACTCCACTCCGGTACATTCCATTCCATTCCATTCCATTCCATTCCATTCCATTCCATTTCCATTCCCATTCCATTTCCATTCCCGTTCCATTTCCATTCCCGTTTCTTTTCCATTCCCGTTCCATTTCCATTCCAGTTCCATTACTATTCCCGTTCCATTTCCATTCCCGATCCATTTCCATTCCCGTTCCTTTTCCATTCCCGTTCCATTTCCATTCCCGTTCCGTTACCATTCCCGTTCCATTTCCGTTCCCGTTCCGTTTCCGTTCCCGTTCCATTTCCGTTCTCGTTCCGTTTCCGTTCCCGTTCCATTTCCATTCCCGTTCCATTTCCGTTCCCGTTCCATTTCCATTCCCGTTCCATTTCCATTCCCTTTCCATTTCCATTTCATTCCATTCCGTTCTGCTCGGGTACATTCCATTCCATTCCTTTGCATTCCATTCCGTTCTGCTCCTGTCCATTCCATTCCATTCCATTCCGTTCCATTCCGTTCTACTCGGGTAGATTCCATTCCATTCCATTCCATTCCATTCCATTCCATTCCATTCCATTCCATTCCATTCTACTGGTGTCCATTCCATTCCATTCCATTCCATTCCATTCCATTCCATTCCATTCCATTGCATTCCATTCCATTCCATTCCATTCCATTCCATTCCGTTCCGTTCTACTCGGTTACATTCCATTCAATTCCATTCCATTCCGTTCTACTCGGGTAGATTCCATTCCATTCCATTCCATTCCTTTCCATTCCATTGCATTCCATTGCATTGCATTGCACTCAATTCCATTCCATTCCATTCCATTCCATTCCATTCCATTCCGTTCCGTTCAACTCGGTTACATTCCATTCAATTACATTCCATTCCGTTCTACTCGGTTACATTCCATTAAATTCCATTCCATTCCATTCCAATCCATTCCATTCCATTCCATTCCGTTCTACTCGGGTACATTCCATTCCATTCCATTCCATTCCATTCCATTCCATTCCATTCCATTCCGTTCTACTTTGTTACATTCCATTCCATTCCATTCCATTCCATTCCATTCCATTCCATTCCATTCCATTCCATTCCGTTCTACTCGGGTTGATTCCACTCTATTCCATTCCATTCTATTCCATTCCATTCCACCCCATTCCATTCCATTGAATTCCATTCCATTCCATTCCATTCCATTCCATTCCATTCCATGGAATTCCATTCCATTCCATTCCATTCCATTCCATTGAATTCCATTCCATTCCATTCCATTCAATTGAATTCCGTTCCATTCCATTCCATTCCGTTCCGTTCCGTCCCGTTCCGTTCCGTTCCGTTGCGTTCCGTTCCGTTCTACTCGGGTTGATTAAATTCTATTCCATTCCATTCTATTCGATTCCATTCGATTCCAATCGATTCCATTCGATTCCATTCGATTCCATTGAATTCCATTCCATTCCATTCCATTCCATTGAATTCCGTTGCATTATATTCCATTCCGTTCCGTTCCGTCCCGTTCCGTTCCGTTCCGTTCCGTTGCGTGCCGTTCCGTTCTACTCGGGTTGATTCCATTCCATTCCATTCCATTCCATTCCATTCCATTCCATTCCATTCCATTCCATTGAATTCCATTCCATTCCATTCCATTCCATTCCATTCCATTCCATTCCATTCCATTCCATTCCGTTCTACTCGGGTTGATTCCATTCTATTCCATTCCATTCCATTCGATCTCATTCGATTCCATTCGATTCCATTCGATTCCACTCCATTCCATTCCATTGAATTCCATTCCATCCCATTCCATTCCATTCCATTCCATTGAATTCCATTCCATTCCATTCCATTCCATTCCATTCCATTCCATTCCATTCCATTCCATTCCATTCCATTGAATTCCATTCCATTCCATTGAATTCCATTCCATTCCATTCCATTCCATTGAATTCCGTTCCATTCCATTCCATTCCATTCCATTCCATTGAATTCCATTCCATTCCATTCCATAGAATTCCGTTCCATTCCATTCCATTCCATTCCATTCCATTCCATTCCATTCCATTGAATTCAATTCCATTCCATTCCATTCCTTTCCATTGAATTCCATTCTGTTCCATTCCATTCCTTTGAATTCCGTTCCATTCCATTCCATTCCATTCCTTTCCGTTCCGTTCCGTTCCGTTCCGTTCCGTTGCGTTCCGCTCCGTTTTACTCGGGTTGATTCCATTCTATTCCATTCCATTCCATTCGATCCCATTCGATTCCATTCGATTCCATTCGATTCCATTCGATTCCACTCCATTCCATTCCATAGAATTCCATTCCATTCCATTCCATTTGAATTCCATTCCATTCCATTCCATTCCATTCCATTCCATTCCATTCCATTCCATTCCATTGAATTCCATTCCATCCCATTCCATTCCATTGAATTCCGTTCCTTTCCATTCCATTCCGTTCCGTTCCGTTCCGTTCCGTTCCGTTGCGTTCCGTTCCGTTCCGTTGCGTTCCGTTCCGTTCTACTCGGGTTGATTCCATTCTATTCCATTCAATTCCATTCCATTCCATTCCATTCCATTCCATCCCATTCCATTGAATTCCATTCCATTCCATTCCATTCCATTGAATTCCGTTCCATTCCATTCCATACCATTCTGTTCCGTCCCGTTCCGTTCCGTTCCGTTCCGTTGCGTGCCGTTCCGTTCTACTCAGGTTGATTACATTCTATTCCATTCCATTCCATTCGATTCCATTCGATTCCAATCGATTCCATTCGATTGCATTCGATTCCATTCGTTGCCATTCCATTCCATTCCATTGAATTCCATTCCGTTCCATTCCATTCCATTCCATTCCATTGAATTCCATTCCATTCCATTCCATTCTTTCCATTCCATTGAATTCCATTCCATTCCATTCCATTCCATTCCATTCCATTCCATTCCATTCCATTCCATAGAATTCCGTTCCATTCCATTCCATTCCATTCCATTCCATTCCATTGAATTCCATTCCGTTCCATTCCATTCCATTGAATTCCGTTCCATTCCACTCCATTCCATTCCGTTCCGTTCCGTTCCGTTCCGTTCCGTTCCGTTGCGTTCCGCTCCGTTCTACTCGGGTTGATTCCATTCTATTCCATTCCAGTCCATTCGATCCCATTCGATTCCATTCGATTCCATTCGATTCCATTCGATTCCACTCCATTCCATTCCATAGAATTCCATTCCATTCCATTCCATCCCATTCCATTCCATGGAATTCCATTCCATTCCATTCCATTCCATTCCATTCCATTCCATTGAATTCCATTCCATTCCATTCCATTCCATGGAATTCCATTCCATTCCATTCCATTCCATGGAATTCCATTCCATTCCATTCCATTCCATGGAATTCCATTCCATTCCATTCCATTCCATTCCATAGAATTCCATTCCATTCCATTCCATTCCATGGAATTCCATTCCATTCCATTCCATTCCATTGAATTCAGTTCCATTCCATTCCATTCCGTTCCGTTCCGTTCCGTTCCGTTCCGTTGCGTTCCGTTCCGTTCCGTTGTGTTCCGTTCCGTTCTACTCGGGATGATTCCATTCTATTCCATTCCATTCCAATCCATTCCATTCCATTCCATTGAATTCCATTCCATTCCATTCCATTCCATTCCATTCCATTCCATTCCATTGAATTCCATTCCATTCCATTCCATTCCATTCCATTCCATTCCATTCCATGCCATTGAATTCCATTCCATTCCAATCCATTCCATGGAATTCCGTTCCATTCCATTCCATTCCGTTCCGTTCCGTCCCGTTCCGTTCCGTTCCGTTCCGTTGCGTTCCGTTCCGTTCTACTCGGGTTGATTCCATTCTATTCCATTCCATTCCATTCGATTCCATTCGATTCCATTCGATTCCACTCCATTCCATTCCATAGAATTCCATTCCATTCCATTCCATTCCATTGAATTCCATTCCATTCCATTCCATTCCATTGAATTCCATTCCATTCCATTCCATTCCATTGAATTCCATTCCATTCCATTCCATTCCATTCCATTCCATTCCATTCCATTCCATTCCATTCTACTGTTGTCCATTCCATTCCATTCCATTCCATTCCATTCCATTCCATTCCATTCCATTCCATTCCTTTCCATTCCATTGCATTCCATTGCATTCCATTCCATTCCATTCCATTCCATTCCATTCCATTCCATTCCACTCCACACCACTCCACTCCACTCCATTCCACTCCACTCCACTCCGGTACATTCCATTCCATTCCATTCCATTCCATTCCATTCCATTCCATTCCATTCCATTCCATTCCGTGCTTCTCGGGTACATTCCGTTCCGTTCCATTCCATTCCATTCCATTCCATTCCGTTCCAGTGCACTCTACTCCACTCCACTCCACTCCACTCCGGTACATTCCATTCCATTCCATTCCATTCCATTCCATTCCATTTCCATTCCCATTCCATTTCCATTCCCGTTCCATTTCCATTCCCGTTTCTTTTCCATTCCCGTTCCATTTCCATTCCCGTTCCATTACCATTCCCGTTCCATTTCCATTCCCGATCCATTTCCATTCCCGTTCCTTTTCCATTCCCGTTCCATTTCCATTCCTGTTCCGTTACCATTCCCGTTCCATTTCCGTTCCCGTTCCGTTTCCATTCCCGTTCCATTTCCGTTCTCGTTCCGTTTCCGTTCCCGTTCCATTTCCATTCCCGTTCCATTTCCGTTCCCGTTCCATTTCCATTCCCGTTCCATTTCCATTCCCTTTCCATTTCCATTTCATTCCATTCCGTTCTGCTCGGGTACATTCCATTCCATTCCATTGCATTCCATTCCGTTCTGCTCCTGTCCATTCCATTCCATTCCATTCCGTTCCATTCCGTTCTACTCGGGTAGATTCCATTCCATTCCATTCCATTCCATTCCATTCCATTCTACTGGTGTCCATTCCATTCCATTCCATTCCATTCCATTCCATTCCATTGCATTCCATTCCATTCCATTCCATTCCATTCCGTTCCGTTCTACTCGGTTACATTCCATTCCATTCCATTCCATTCCGTTCTACTCGGGTAGATTCCATTCCATTCCATTCCATTCCTTTCCATTCCATTGCATTCCATTGCATTGCATTGCACTCAATTCCATTCCATTCCATTCCATTCCATTTTATAGAATTCCGTTCCATTCCATTCCATTCCATTCCATTCCATTCCATTCCATTCCATTCCATTCCATTCCATTCCATTCTACTCGGGTTGATTGCATTCTATTCCATTCCATTCCATTCGATTCCATTCGATTCCATTCGATTCCATTCGATTCCATTCCATTCCATTCCATTCCATTCCATTCCATTGAATTCCATTCCATTCCATTCAATTCCATTCCATTGAATTCCATTCCATTCCATTCCATTCCATTCCATTCCATTCCATTCCATTGAATTCCATTCCGTTCCATTCCATTCCATTGAATTCCGTTCCATTCCACTCCATTCCATTCCGTTCCGTTCCGTTGCGTTCCGTTCCCTTCCGTTGCGTTCCGCTCCGTTCTACTCGGGTTGATTCCATTCTATTCCATTCCAGTCCGTTCGATCCCATTCGATTCCATTCGATTCCATTCGATTCCATTCGATTCCACTCCATTCCATTCCATAGAATTCCATTCCATTCCATTCCATTCCATTGAATTCCGTTCCATTCCATTCCATTCCGTTCCGTTCCGTCCCGTTCCATTCCATTCCGTTCCGTTGCGTGCCGTTCTGTTCTACTCGGGATGATTCCATTCTATTCCATTCCATTCCATTCCATTCCATTCGATACCAATTGATTCCATTCGATTCCATTCGATTCCATTCCATTCCATTCCATTGAATTCCATTCCGTTCCACTCCATTCCATTCCATTCCATTGAATTCCATTCCAATCCATTCCATTCCATTCCATTCCATTGAATTCCATTCCATTCCATTCCATTCCATTCCATAGAATTCCATTCCATATAATTCCATTCCATTCCATTCCATTCCATTCCATTGAATTCCATTCCATTCCATTCCATGGAATTCCGTTCCATTCCATTCCATTCCATTCCATTCCATTCCATTCCATTCCATTTGAATTCCATTCCATTCCATTCCATTCCATTCTATTCCATTCCATTCCATTCCATTCCATTCCATTCCATTCCATTCCATTCTACTCGGGTTGATTGCATTCTATTCCATTCCATTCCATTCGATTCCACTCGATTCCATTCGATTCCATTCCATTCCATTCCATTGAATTCCATTCCATTCCATTCCATTCCATTCCATTGCATTCCATTCCATTCCATTCCATTCCATTCCATTCCATTCCATTCCATTCCATTTGAATTCCATTCCATTCCATTCCATTCCATTCCATTCCATTCCATTCCATTCCATTCCATTTGAATTCCATTCCATTCCAATCCATTCCATTCCATTCCATTCCATTCCATTCCATTCCATTCCATTCCATTGAATTCCATTCCATTCCATTCCATTCCATTCCATTGAATTCCATTCCATTCCATTCCATTCCATTCCATTCCATTCCATTCCATTCCATAGAATTCCATTCCGTTCCATTCCATTCCATTGAATTCCGTTCCATTCCACTCCATTCCATTCCGTTCCGTTCCGTTCCGTTCCCTTCCGTTGCGTTCCGCTCCGTTCTACTCGGGTTGATTCCATTCTATTCCATTCCAGTCCATTCGATCCCATTCGATTGCATTCGATTCCATTCGATTCCATTCGATTCCACTCCATTCCATTCCATACAATTCCATTCCATTCCATTCCATTCCATTCCATTCCATTCCATTCCATTCCATTCCATTGAATTCCATTCCATTCCATTCCATTCCATGGAATTCCATTCCATTCCATTCCATTCCAATCCATAGAATTCCATTCTATTCCATTCCATTCCATTGAATTCCGTTCCATTCCATTCCATTCCTTTCCGTTCCGTTCCGTTCCGTTCCGTTGCGTTCCGTTCCGTTCCGTTGTGTTCCGTTCCGTTCTACTCGTGTTGATTCCATTCTATTCCATTCCATTCCAATCCATTCCATTCCATTCCATTCCATTCCGTTCCGTTCCATTCCATTCCATTCCATTCCATTCCATTGAATTCCATTCCATTCCATTCCATTCCATGGAATTCCGTTCCATTCCACTCCATTCCATTCCGTTCCGTTCCGTTCCGTTCCGTTCCCTTCCGTTGCGTTCCGCTCCGTTCTACTCGGGTTGATTCCATTCTATTCCATTCCAGTCCATTCGATCCCATTCGATTGCATTCGATTCCATTCGATTCCATTCGATTCCACTCCATTCCATTCCATAGAATTCCATTCCATTCCATTCCATTCCATTCCCTTCCATTCCATTCCATTGAATTCCATTCCATTCCATTCCATTCCATGGAATTCCATTCCATTCCATTCCATTCCAATCCATAGAATTCCATTCCATTCCATTCCATTCCATTGAATTCCGTTCCATTCCATTCCATTCCGTTCCGTTCCGTTCCGTTCCGTTCCGTTGTGTTCCGTTCCGTTCCGTTGTGTTCCGTTCCGTTCTACTCGGGTTGATTCCATTCTATTCCATTCCATTCCAATCCATTCCATTCCATTCCATTCCATTCCATTCCATTCCATTCCATTCCATTCCATTCCATTCCATTGAATTCCATTCCATTCCATTCCATTCCATGGAATTCCGTTCCATTCCATTCCATTCCGTTCCGTTCCATCCCGTTCCATTCCGTTCCGTTCCGTTGCGTTCCGTTCCGTTCTACTAGGGTTGATTCCATTCTATTCCATTCCATTCCATTCGATTCCATTCGATTCCATTCGATTCCACTCCATTCCATTCCATAGAATTCCATTCCATTCCATTCCATTCCATTGAATTCCATTCCATTCCATTCCATTCCATTGAATTCCATTCCATTCCATTCCATTCCATTGAATTCCATTCCATTCCATTCCATTCCATTCCATTCCATTCCATTCCATTCCATTCCATTCTACTGGTGTCCATTCCATTCCATTCCATTCCATTCCATTCCATTCCATTCCTTTCCATTCCATTGCATTCCATTGCATTCCATTCCATTCCATTCCATTCCATTCCATTCCATTCCATTCCACTCCACTCCACTCCACTCCACTCCATTCCACTCCACTCCACTCCGGTACATTCCATTCCATTCCATTCCATTCCATTCCATTCCATTCCGTGCTTCTCGGGTACATTCCGTTCCGTTCCATTCCATTCCATTCCATTCCATTCCATTCCATTCCGTTCCAGTGCACTCTACTCCACTCCACTCCACTCCACTCCACTCCGGTACATTCCATTCCATTCCATTCCATTCCATTCCATTCCATTTCCATTCCCATTCCATTTCCATTCCCGTTCCATTTCCATTCCCGTTTCTTTTCCATTCCCGTTCCATTTCCATTCCAGTTCCATTACCATTCCCGTTCCATTTCCATTCCCGATCCATTTCCATTCCCGTTCCATTTCCATTCCCGTTCCATTTCCATTCCCGTTCCGTTACCATTCCCGTTCCATTTCCGTTCCCGTTCCGTTTCCGTTCCCGTTCCATTTCCGTTCTCGTTCCGTTTCCGTTCCCGTTCCATTTCCATTCCCGTTCCATTTCCGTTCCCTTTCCATTTCCATTCCCGTTCCATTTCCATTCCCTTTCCATTTCCATTTCATTCCATTCCATTCTGCTCGGGTACATTCCATTCCATTCCATTGCATTCCATTCCGTTCTGTTCCTGTCCATTCCATTCCATTCCATTCCGTTCCATTCCGTTCTACTCGGGTAGATTCCATTCCATTCCATTCCATTCCATTCCATTCCATTCCATTCCATTCCATTCTACTGGTGTCCATTCCATTCCATTCCATTCCATTCCATTCCATTCCATTCCATTCCATTCCATTGCATTCCATTCCATTCCATTCCATTCCGTTCCGTTCTACTCGGTTACATTCCATTCAATTCCATTCCATTCCGTTCTACTCGGGTAGATTCCATTCCATTCCATTCCATTCCTTTCCATTCCATTGCATTCCATTGCATTGCATTGCACTCAATTCCATTCCATTCCATTCCATTCCATTCCATTCCATTCCATTCCATTCCATTCCGTTCCGTTCAACTCGGTTACATTCCATTCAATTACATTCCATTCCGTTCTACTCGGTTACATACCATTCCATTCCATTCCATTCCATTCCAATCCATTCCATTCCATTCCATTCCGTTCTACTCGTGTACATTCCATTCCATTCCATTCCATTCCATTCCATTCCATTCCATTCCATTCCATTCCGTTCTACTTTGGTACATTCCATTCCATTCCATTCCATTCCATTCCATTCCATTCCATTCCATTCCATTCCATTCCATTCCATTCTACTCAGGTTGATTCCATTCTATTCCATTCCATTCCATTCCATTCCATTCCATTCCATTCCATTCGATTCCATTCCATTCCATTCCATAGAATTCCATTCCATTCCATTCCATTCCATTCCATGGAATTCCATTCCATTCCATTCCATTCCATTCCATTCCATTCCATTCCATTCCATTGAATTCCATTCCGTTCCATTCCATTCCATTGAATTCCATTCCATTCCATTCCATTCCATTCCATTCCATTCCATTGAATTCCATTCCATTGAATTCCATTCCATTCCATTCCATTCCATTGAATTCCATTCCATTCCATTCCATTCCATTCCATTCCATTGAATTCCATTCCATTCCATTCCATTCCATTCCATAGAATTCCATTCCGTTCCCTTCCATTCCATTGAATTCCGTTCCATTCCATTCCATTCCATTCCATTCCATTCCATTCCATTGAATTCCATTCCATTCCATTCCATAGAATTCCATTCCGTTCCATTCCATTCCATTCCATTCAATTCCATTCCATTCCATTCCATTCCATTCCATTTGAATTCCATTCCGTTCCATTCCATTCCATTCCCTTCCATTCCATTCCATTCCATTCTACTCGGGTTGATTCCATTCTATTCCATTCCATTCCATTCGATTCCATTCGATTCGATTCGATTCCATTCCATTCCATTCCATTCCATTCCGTTCTACTCGGGTTGATTCCATTCTATTCCATTCCATTCCATTCGATTCCATTCGATTCCATTCGATTCCATTCGATTCCATTCCATTCCATAGAATTCCATTCCATTCCATTCCATTCCATTCCATTGAATTCCATTCCATCCCATTCCATTCCATTCCATTCCATTGAATTCCATTCCATTCCATTCCATTCCATTCCATTCCATTCCATTCCATTCCATTCCATTCCATTCCATTCCATTGAATTCCATTCCATTCCATTGAATTCCATTCCATTCCATTCCATTCCATTGAATTCCGTTCCATTCCATTCCATTCCATTCCATTCCATTGAATTCCATTCCATTCCATTCCATAGAATTCCGTTCCATTCCATTCCATTCCATTCCATTCCATTCCATTCCATTCCATTCCATTGAATTCAATTCCATTCCATTCCATTCCTTTCCATTGAATTCCATTCTGTTCCATTCCATTCCTTTGAATTCCGTTCCATTCCATTCCATTCCATTCCTTTCCGTTCCGTTCCGTTCCGTTCCGTTCCGTTGCGTTCCGCTCCGTTTTACTCGGGTTGATTCCATTCTATTCCATTCCATTCCATTCGATCCCATTCGATTCCATTCGATTCCATTCGATTCCATTCGATTCCACTCCATTCCATTCCATAGAATTCCATTCCATTCCATTCCATTTGAATTCCATTCCATTCCATTCCATTCCATTCCATTCCATTCCATTCCATTCCATTCCATTGAATTCCATTCCATCCCATTCCATTCCATTGAATTCCGTTCCTTTCCATTCCATTCCGTTCCGTTCCGTTCCGTTCCGTTCCGTTGCGTTCCGTTCCGTTCCGTTGCGTTCCGTTCCGTTCTACTCGGGTTGATTCCATTCTATTCCATTCAATTCCATTCCATTCCATTCCATTCCATTCCATCCCATTCCATTGAATTCCATTCCATTCCATTCCATTCCATTGAATTCCGTTCCATTCCATTCCATACCCTTCTGTTCCGTCCCGTTCCGTTCCGTTCCGTTCCGTTGCGTGCCGTTCCGTTCTACTCAGGTTGATTACATTCTATTCCATTCCATTCCATTCGATTCCATTCGATTCCAATCGATTCCATTCGATTGCATTCGATTCCATTCGTTGCCATTCCATTCCATTCCATTGAATTCCATTCCGTTCCATTCCATTCCATTCCATTCCATTGAATTCCATTCCATTCCATTCCATTCTTTCCATTCCATTGAATTCCATTCCATTCCATTCCATTCCATTCCATTCCATTCCATTCCATTCCATTCCATAGAATTCCGTTCCATTCCATTCCATTCCATTCCATTCCATTCCATTGAATTCCATTCCGTTCCATTCCATTCCATTGAATTCCGTTCCATTCCACTCCATTCCATTCCGTTCCGTTCCGTTCCGTTCCGTTCCGTTCCGTTGCGTTCCGCTCCGTTCTACTCGGGTTGATTCCATTCTATTCCATTCCAGTCCATTCGATCCCATTCGATTCCATTCGATTCCATTCGATTCCATTCGATTCCACTCCATTCCATTCCATAGAATTCCATTCCATTCCATTCCATCCCATTCCATTCCATGGAATTCCATTCCATTCCATTCCATTCCATTCCATTCCATTCCATTGAATTCCATTCCATTCCATTCCATTCCATGGAATTCCATTCCATTCCATTCCATTCCATGGAATTCCATTCCATTCCATTCCATTCCATGGAATTCCATTCCATTCCATTCCATTCCATTCCATAGAATTCCATTCCATTCCATTCCATTCCATGGAATTCCATTCCATTCCATTCCATTCCATTGAATTCCGTTCCATTCCATTCCATTCCGTTCCGTTCCGTTCCGTTCCGTTCCGTTGCGTTCCGTTCCGTTCCGTTGTGTTCCGTTCCGTTCTACTCGGGATGATTCCATTCTATTCCATTCCATTCCAATCCATTCCATTCCATTCCATTGAATTCCATTCCATTCCATTCCATTCCATTCCATTCCATTCCATTGAATTCCATTCCATTCCATTCCATTCCATTCCATTCCATTCCATTCCATGCCATTGAATTCCATTCCATTCCAATCCATTCCATGGAATTCCGTTCCATTCCATTCCATTCCGTTCCGTTCCGTCCCGTTCCGTTCCGTTCCGTTCCGTTGCGTTCCGTTCCGTTCTACTCGGGTTGATTCCATTCTATTCCATTCCATTCCATTCGATTCCATTCGATTCCATTCGATTCCACTCCATTCCATTCCATAGAATTCCATTCCATTCCATTCCATTCCATTGAATTCCATTCCATTCCATTCCATTCCATTGAATTCCATTCCATTCCATTCCATTCCATTGAATTCCATTCCATTCCATTCCATTCCATTCCATTCCATTCCATTCCATTCCATTCCATTCTACTGTTGTCCATTCCATTCCATTCCATTCCATTCCATTCCATTCCATTCCATTCCATTCCATTCCTTTCCATTCCATTGCATTCCATTGCATTCCATTCCATTCCATTCCATTCCATTCCATTCCATTCCATTCCACTCCACACCACTCCACTCCACTCCATTCCACTCCACTCCACTCCGGTACATTCCATTCCATTCCATTCCATTCCATTCCATTCCATTCCATTCCATTCCATTCCATTCCGTGCTTCTCGGGTACATTCCGTTCCGTTCCATTCCATTCCATTCCATTCCATTCCGTTCCAGTGCACTCTACTCCACTCCACTCCACTCCACTCCGGTACATTCCATTCCATTCCATTCCATTCCATTCCATTCCATTTCCATTCCCATTCCATTTCCATTCCCGTTCCATTTCCATTCCCGTTTCTTTTCCATTCCCGTTCCATTTCCATTCCCGTTCCATTACCATTCCCGTTCCATTTCCATTCCCGATCCATTTCCATTCCCGTTCCTTTTCCATTCCCGTTCCATTTCCATTCCTGTTCCGTTACCATTCCCGTTCCATTTCCGTTCCCGTTCCGTTTCCATTCCCGTTCCATTTCCGTTCTCGTTCCGTTTCCGTTCCCGTTCCATTTCCATTCCCGTTCCATTTCCGTTCCCGTTCCATTTCCATTCCCGTTCCATTTCCATTCCCTTTCCATTTCCATTTCATTCCATTCCGTTCTGCTCGGGTACATTCCATTCCATTCCATTGCATTCCATTCCGTTCTGCTCCTGTCCATTCCATTCCATTCCATTCCGTTCCATTCCGTTCTACTCGGGTAGATTCCATTCCATTCCATTCCATTCCATTCCATTCCATTCTACTGGTGTCCATTCCATTCCATTCCATTCCATTCCATTCCATTCCATTGCATTCCATTCCATTCCATTCCATTCCATTCCGTTCCGTTCTACTCGGTTACATTCCATTCCATTCCATTCCATTCCGTTCTACTCGGGTAGATTCCATTCCATTCCATTCCATTCCTTTCCATTCCATTGCATTCCATTGCATTGCATTGCACTCAATTCCATTCCATTCCATTCCATTCCATTTTATAGAATTCCGTTCCATTCCATTCCATTCCATTCCATTCCATTCCATTCCATTCCATTCCATTCCATTCCATTCCATTCCATTCTACTCGGGTTGATTGCATTCTATTCCATTCCATTCCATTCGATTCCATTCGATTCCATTCGATTCCATTCGATTCCATTCCATTCCATTCCATTCCATTCCATTCCATTGAATTCCATTCCATTCCATTCAATTCCATTCCATTGAATTCCATTCCATTCCATTCCATTCCATTCCATTCCATTCCATTCCATTGAATTCCATTCCGTTCCATTCCATTCCATTGAATTCCGTTCCATTCCACTCCATTCCATTCCGTTCCGTTCCGTTGCGTTCCGTTCCCTTCCGTTGCGTTCCGCTCCGTTCTACTCGGGTTGATTCCATTCTATTCCATTCCAGTCCGTTCGATCCCATTCGATTCCATTCGATTCCATTCGATTCCATTCGATTCCACTCCATTCCATTCCATAGAATTCCATTCCATTCCATTCCATTCCATTGAATTCCGTTCCATTCCATTCCATTCCGTTCCGTTCCGTCCCGTTCCATTCCATTCCGTTCCGTTGCGTGCCGTTCTGTTCTACTCGGGATGATTCCATTCTATTCCATTCCATTCCATTCCATTCCATTCGATACCAATTGATTCCATTCGATTCCATTCGATTCCATTCCATTCCATTCCATTGAATTCCATTCCGTTCCACTCCATTCCATTCCATTCCATTGAATTCCATTCCAATCCATTCCATTCCATTCCATTCCATTGAATTCCATTCCATTCCATTCCATTCCATTCCATAGAATTCCATTCCATTCCATTCCATTCCATTCCATTGAATTCCATTCCATTCCATTCCATGGAATTCCGTTCCATTCCATTCCATTCCATTCCATTCCATTCCATTCCATTCCATTTGAATTCCATTCCATTCCATTCCATTCCATTCTATTCCATTCCATTCCATTCCATTCCATTCCATTCCATTCCATTCCATTCTACTCGGGTTGATTGCATTCTATTCCATTCCATTCCATTCGATTCCACTCGATTCCATTCGATTCCATTCCATTCCATTCCATTGAATTCCATTCCATTCCATTCCATTCCATTCCATTGCATTCCATTCCATTCCATTCCATTCCATTCCATTCCATTCCATTCCATTCCATTTGAATTCCATTCCATTCCATTCCATTCCATTCCATTCCATTCCATTCCATTCCATTCCATTTGAATTCCATTCCATTCCAATCCATTCCATTCCATTCCATTCCATTCCATTCCATTCCATTCCATTCCATTGAATTCCATTCCATTCCATTCCATTCCATTCCATTGAATTCCATTCCATTCCATTCCATTCCATTCCATTCCATTCCATTCCATTCCATAGAATTCCATTCCGTTCCATTCCATTCCATTGAATTCCGTTCCATTCCACTCCATTCCATTCCGTTCCGTTCCGTTCCGTTCCCTTCCGTTGCGTTCCGCTCCGTTCTACTCGGGTTGATTCCATTCTATTCCATTCCAGTCCATTCGATCCCATTCGATTGCATTCGATTCCATTCGATTCCATTCGATTCCACTCCATTCCATTCCATACAATTCCATTCCATTCCATTCCATTCCATTCCATTCCATTCCATTCCATTCCATTCCATTGAATTCCATTCCATTCCATTCCATTCCATGGAATTCCATTCCATTCCATTCCATTCCAATCCATAGAATTCCATTCTATTCCATTCCATTCCATTGAATTCCGTTCCATTCCATTCCATTCCTTTCCGTTCCGTTCCGTTCCGTTCCGTTGCGTTCCGTTCCGTTCCGTTGTGTTCCGTTCCGTTCTACTCGTGTTGATTCCATTCTATTCCATTCCATTCCAATCCATTCCATTCCATTCCATTCCATTCCGTTCCGTTCCATTCCATTCCATTCCATTCCATTCCATTGAATTCCATTCCATTCCATTCCATTCCATGGAATTCCGTTCCATTCCACTCCATTCCATTCCGTTCCGTTCCGTTCCGTTCCGTTCCCTTCCGTTGCGTTCCGCTCCGTTCTACTCGGGTTGATTCCATTCTATTCCATTCCAGTCCATTCGATCCCATTCGATTGCATTCGATTCCATTCGATTCCATTCGATTCCACTCCATTCCATTCCATAGAATTCCATTCCATTCCATTCCATTCCATTCCCTTCCATTCCATTCCATTGAATTCCATTCCATTCCATTCCATTCCATGGAATTCCATTCCATTCCATTCCATTCCAATCCATAGAATTCCATTCCATTCCATTCCATTCCATTGAATTCCGTTCCATTCCATTCCATTCCGTTCCGTTCCGTTCCGTTCCGTTCCGTTGTGTTCCGTTCCGTTCCGTTGTGTTCCGTTCCGTTCTACTCGGGTTGATTCCATTCTATTCCATTCCATTCCAATCCATTCCATTCCATTCCATTCCATTCCATTCCATTCCATTCCATTCCATTCCATTCCATTCCATTGAATTCCATTCCATTCCATTCCATTCCATGGAATTCCGTTCCATTCCATTCCATTCCGTTCCGTTCCATCCCGTTCCATTCCGTTCCGTTCCGTTGCGTTCCGTTCCGTTCTACTAGGGTTGATTCCATTCTATTCCATTCCATTCCATTCGATTCCATTCGATTCCATTCGATTCCACTCCATTCCATTCCATAGAATTCCATTCCATTCCATTCCATTCCATTGAATTCCATTCCATTCCATTCCATTCCATTGAATTCCATTCCATTCCATTCCATTCCATTGAATTCCATTCCATTCCATTCCATTCCATTCCATTCCATTCCATTCCATTCCATTCCATTCTACTGGTGTCCATTCCATTCCATTCCATTCCATTCCATTCCATTCCATTCCTTTCCATTCCATTGCATTCCATTGCATTCCATTCCATTCCATTCCATTCCATTCCATTCCATTCCATTCCACTCCACTCCACTCCACTCCACTCCATTCCACTCCACTCCACTCCGGTACATTCCATTCCATTCCATTCCATTCCATTCCATTCCATTCCGTGCTTCTCGGGTACATTCCGTTCCGTTCCATTCCATTCCATTCCATTCCATTCCATTCCATTCCGTTCCAGTGCACTCTACTCCACTCCACTCCACTCCACTCCACTCCGGTACATTCCATTCCATTCCATTCCATTCCATTCCATTCCATTTCCATTCCCATTCCATTTCCATTCCCGTTCCATTTCCATTCCCGTTTCTTTTCCATTCCCGTTCCATTTCCATTCCAGTTCCATTACCATTCCCGTTCCATTTCCATTCCCGATCCATTTCCATTCCCGTTCCATTTCCATTCCCGTTCCATTTCCATTCCCGTTCCGTTACCATTCCCGTTCCATTTCCGTTCCCGTTCCGTTTCCGTTCCCGTTCCATTTCCGTTCTCGTTCCGTTTCCGTTCCCGTTCCATTTCCATTCCCGTTCCATTTCCGTTCCCTTTCCATTTCCATTCCCGTTCCATTTCCATTCCCTTTCCATTTCCATTTCATTCCATTCCATTCTGCTCGGGTACATTCCATTCCATTCCATTGCATTCCATTCCGTTCTGTTCCTGTCCATTCCATTCCATTCCATTCCGTTCCATTCCGTTCTACTCGGGTAGATTCCATTCCATTCCATTCCATTCCATTCCATTCCATTCCATTCCATTCCATTCTACTGGTGTCCATTCCATTCCATTCCATTCCATTCCATTCCATTCCATTCCATTCCATTCCATTGCATTCCATTCCATTCCATTCCATTCCGTTCCGTTCTACTCGGTTACATTCCATTCAATTCCATTCCATTCCGTTCTACTCGGGTAGATTCCATTCCATTCCATTCCATTCCTTTCCATTCCATTGCATTCCATTGCATTGCATTGCACTCAATTCCATTCCATTCCATTCCATTCCATTCCATTCCATTCCATTCCATTCCATTCCGTTCCGTTCAACTCGGTTACATTCCATTCAATTACATTCCATTCCGTCCTACTCGGTTACATACCATTCCATTCCATTCCATTCCATTCCAATCCATTCCATTCCATTCCATTCCGTTCTACTCGTGTACATTCCATTCCATTCCATTCCATTCCATTCCATTCCATTCCATTCCATTCCATTCCGTTCTACTTTGGTACATTCCATTCCATTCCATTCCATTCCATTCCATTCCATTCCATTCCATTCCATTCCATTCCATTCCATTCTACTCAGGTTGATTCCATTCTATTCCATTCCATTCCATTGCATTCCATTCCATTCCATTCCATTCGATTCCATTCCATTCCATTCCATAGAATTCCATTCCATTCCATTCCATTCCATTCCATGGAATTCCATTCCATTCCATTCCATTCCATTCCATTCCATTCCATTCCATTCCATTGAATTCCATTCCGTTCCATTCCATTCCATTGAATTCCATTCCATTCCATTCCATTCCATTCCATTCCATTCCATTGAATTCCATTCCATTGAATTCCATTCCATTCCATTCCATTCCATTGAATTCCATTCCATTCCATTCCATTCCATTCCATTCCATTGAATTCCATTCCATTCCATTCCATTCCATTCCATAGAATTCCATTCCGTTCCCTTCCATTCCATTGAATTCCGTTCCATTCCATTCCATTCCATTCCATTCCATTCCATTCCATTGAATTCCATTCCATTCCATTCCATAGAATTCCATTCCGTTCCATTCCATTCCATTCCATTCAATTCCATTCCATTCCATTCCATTCCATTCCATTTGAATTCCATTCCGTTCCATTCCATTCCATTCCCTTCCATTCCATTCCATTCCATTCTACTCGGGTTGATTCCATTCTATTCCATTCCATTCCATTCGATTCCATTCGATTCGATTCGATTCCATTCCATTCCATTCCATTCCATTCCGTTCTACTCGGGTTGATTCCATTCTATTCCATTCCATTCCATTCGATTCCATTCGATTCCATTCGATTCCATTCGATTCCATTCCATTCCATAGAATTCCATTCCATTCCATTCCATTCCATTCCATTGAATTCCATTCCATTCCATTCCATTACATTCCATTTCATTGAATTCCATTCAATTCCATTCCATTCCATTCCATTCCATTCCATTGAATTCCATTCCATTCCATTCCATTCCATTCCATTCCATTCTACTCGGGTTGATTCCATTCTATTCCATTCCATTCCATTCGATCCCATTCGATTCCATTCGATTCCGTTCCATTCCATTCCATTCCATTCCATTCCATTCCATTCCATTCCATTCCATTGAATTCCATTCCATTCCATTCCATTGAATTCCGTTCCATTCCATTCCATTCCGTTCCGTTCCGTCCCGTTCCATTCCATTCCGTTCCGTTGCGTGCCGTTCTGTTCTACTCGGAATGATTCCATTCTATTCCATTCCATTCCATTCCATTCCATTCGATACCAATTGATTCCTTTCGATTCCATTCGATTCCATTCCATTCCATTCCATTGAATTCCATTCCGTTCCACTCCATTCCATTCCATTCCATTGAATTCCATTCCAATCCATTCCATTCCATTCCATTCAATTGAATTCCATTCCATTCCATTCCATTCCATTCCATAGAATTCCATTCCATTCCATTCCATTCCATTCCATAGAATTCCGTTCCATACCATTCCATTCCATTCCATTCCATTCCATTCCATTCCATTCCATTCCATTTGAATTCCATTCCATTCCATTCCATTCCATTCTATTCCATTCCATTCCATTCCATTCCATTCCATTCCATTCTACTCGGGTTGATTGCATTCTATCCCATTCCATTCCATTCGATTCCATTCGATTCCATTCGATTCCATTCCATTCCATTCCATTGAATTCCATTCCATTCAATTCCATTCCATTCCATTCCATTCCATTGAATTCCATTCCATTCCATTCCATTCCATTCCATTCCATTCCATTGCATTCCATTCCATTTGAATTCCATTCCATTCCATTCCATTCCATTCCATTCCATTCCATTTGAATTCCATTCCATTCCAATCCATTCCATTCCATTCCATTCCATTCCATTCCATTCCATTCCATTCCATTCCATTCCATGGAATTCCATTCCATTCCATTCCATTCCATTCCATTCCATTGAATTCCATTCCATTCCATTCCATTCCATTCCATTCCATTCCATTCCATTCCATTGAATTCCATTCCGTTCCATTCCATTCCATTGAATTCCGTTCCATTCCACTCCATTCCATTCCGTTCCGTTCCGTTCCGTTCCGTTCCCTTCCGTTGCGTTCCGCTCCGTTCTACTCGGGTTGATTCCATTCTATTCCATTCCAGTCCATTCGATCCCATTCGATTGCATTCGATTCCATTCGATTCCATTCGATTCCACTCCATTCCATTCCATAGAATTCCATTCCATTCCATTCCATTCCATTCCATTCCATTCCATTCCATGGAATTCCATTCCATTCCATTCCATTCCATGGAATTCCATTCCATTCCATTCCATTCCAATCCATAGAATTCCATTCCATTCCATTCCATTCCATTGAATTCCGTTCCATTCCATTCCATTCCGTTCTGTTCCGTTCCGTTCCGTTCCGTTGCGTTCCGTTCCGTTCCGTTGTGTTCCGTTCCTTTCTACTCGGGTTGATTCCATTCTATTCCATTCCATTCCAATCCATTCCATTCCATTCCATTCCATTCCATTCCATTCCATTCCATTCCATTCCATTGAATTCCATTCCATTCCATTCCATTCCATGGAATTCCGTTCCATTCCATTCCATTCCGTTCCGTTCCATCCCGTTCCGTTCCGTTCCGTTCCGTTGCGTTCCGTTCCGTTCTACTAGGGTTGATTCCATTCTATTCCATTCCATTCCATTCGATTCCATTCGATTCCATTCGATTCCACTCCATTCCATTACATAGAATTCCATTCCATTCCATTCCATTCCATTGAATTCCATTCCATTCCATTCCATTCCTTTGAATTCCATTCCATTCCATTCCATTCCATTGAATTCCATTCCATTCCATTCCATTCCATTCCATTCCATTCCATTCCATTCTACTGGTGTCCATTCCATTCCATTCCATTCCATTCCATTCCATTCCATTCCTTTCCATTCCATTGCATTCCATTGCATTCCATTCCATTCCATTCCATTCCATTCCATTCCATTCCACTCCACTCCACTCCACTCCACTCCATTCCACTCCACTCCACTCCGGTACATTCCATTCCATTCCATTCCATTCCATTCCATTCCATTCCGTGCTTCTCGGGTACATTCCGTTCCGTTCCATTCCATTCCATTCCATTCCATTCCATTCCGTTCCAGTGCACTCTACTCCACTCCACTCCACTCCACTCCACTCCGGTACATTCCATTCCATTCCATTCCATTCCATTCCATTCCATTTCCATTCCCATTCCATTTCCATTCCCGTTCCATTTCCATTCCCGTTTCTTTTCCATTCCCATTCCATTTCCATTCCAGTTCCATTACCATTCCCGTTCCATTTCCATTCCCGATCCATTTCCATTCCCGTTCCATTTCCATTCCCGTTCCATTTCCATTCCCGTTCCGTTACCATTCCCGTTCCATTTCCGTTCCCGTTCCGTTTCCGTTCCCGTTCCATTTCCGTTCTCGTTCCGTTTCCGTTCCCGTTCCGTTTCCATTCCCGTTCCATTTCCGTTCCCTTTCCATTTCCATTCCCGTTCCATTTCCATTCCCTTTCCATTTCCATTTCATTCCATTCCATTCTGCTCGGGTACATTCCATTCCATTCCATTGCATTCCATTCCGTTCTGTTCCTGTCCATTCCATTCCATTCCATTCCGTTCCATTCCGTTCTACTCGGGTAGATTCCATTCCATTCCATTCCATTCCATTCCATTCCATTCCATTCCATTCCATTCTACTGGTGTCCATTCCATTCCATTCCATTCCATTCCATTCCATTCCATTCCATTCCATTGCATTCCATTCCATTCCATTCCATTCCGTTCCGTTCTACTCGGTTACATTCCATTCAATTCCATTCCATTCCGTTCTACTCGGGTAGATTCCATTCCATTCCATTCCATTCCTTTCCATTCCATTGCATTCCATTGCATTGCATTGCACTCAATTCCATTCCATTCCATTCCATTCCATTCCATTCCATTCCATTCCATTCCATTCCGTTCCGTTCAACTCGGTTACATTCCATTCAATTACATTCCATTCCGTTCTACTCGGTTACATACCATTCCATTCCATTCCATTCCATTCCAATCCATTCCATTCCATTCCATTCCGTTCTACTCGTGTACATTCCATTCCATTCCATTCCATTCCATTCCATTCCATTCCATTCCATTCCATTCCATTCCATTCCGTTCTACTTTGGTACATTCCATTCCATTCCATTCCATTCCATTCCATTCCATTCCATTCCATTCCATTCCATTCCATTCCATTCCATTCTACTCAGGTTGATTCCATTCTATTCCATTCCATTCCATTCCATTCCATTCCATTCCATTCCATTCGATTCCATTCCATTCCATTCCATAGAATTCCATTCCATTCCATTCCACTCCATGGAATTCCATTCCATTCCATTCCATTCCATTCCATTCCATGGAATTCCATTCCGTTCCATTCCATTCCATTGAATTCCATTCCATTCCATTCCATTCCATTCCATTCCATTCCATTGAATTCCATTCCATTGAATTCCATTCCATTCCATTCCATTCCATTCCATTCCATCCCATTCCATTCCATTCCATTCCATTCCGTTCTACTCGGGTTGATTCCATTCTATTCCATTCCATTCCATTCGATCCCATTTGATTCCATTCGATTCCATTCAATTCCATTCGATTCCATTCCATTCCACTCCATTCCATTCCATTGAATTCCATTCCATTCCATTCCATTCCATTCCATTCCATTCCATTCCATGGAATTCCATTCCATTCCATTCCATTCCATTCCATTCCATAGAATTCCATTCCATTCCATTCCATTCCATTGAATTCCGTTCCATTCCATTCCAATCCGTTCCGTTCCGTTCCGTTCCGTTCCGTTGCGTTCCGTTCCGTTCCGTTGTGTTCCGTTCCGTTCTACTCGGGATGATTCCATTCTATTCCATTCCATTCCAATCCATTCCATTCCATTCCATTGAATTCCATTCCATTCCATTCCATTCCATTCCATTCCATTCCATTCCATTGAATTCCATTCCATTCCATTCCATTCCATTCCATTCCATTCCATTCCATTGAATTCCATTCCATTCCATTCCATTCCATTCCATTCCATTCCGTTCCATTCCATTCCATTCCATTCCATTCCATTTGAATTCCATTCCATTCCATTCCATTGAATTCCATTCCATTCCATTTGAATTCCATTCCATTCCAATCCATTCCATTCCATTCCATTCCATTCCATTCCATTCCATTCCATTCCATTCCATGGAATTCCATTCCATTCCATTCCATTCCATTCCATTCCATTCCATTGAATTCCATTCCATTCCATTCCATTCCATTCCATTCCATTCAATTCCATTCCATTCCATTCCATTGAATTCCATTCCGTTCCATTCCATTCCATTGAATTCCGTTCCATTCCACTCCATTCCATTCCGTTCCGTTCCGTTCCGTTCCGTTCCCTTCCGTTGCGTTCCGCTCCGTTCTACTCGGGTTGATTCCATTCTATTCCATTCCAGTCCATTCGATCCCATTCGATTGCATTCGATTCCATTCGATTCCATTCGATTCCACTCCATTCCATTCCATAGAATTCCGTTCCATTCCATTCCATTCCATTCCATTCCATTCCATTCCATTCCATTGAATTCCATTCCATTCCATTCCATTCCATGGAATTCCATTCCATTCCATTCCATTCCATTCCAATCCATAGAATTCCATTCCATTCCATTCCATTCCATTGAATTCCGTTCCATTCCATTCCGTTCCGTTCCGTTCCGTTCCGTTCCGTTCCGTTGCGTTCCGTTCCGTTCCGTTGTGTTCCGTTCCGTTCTACTCGGGTTGATTTCATTCTATTCCATTCCATTCCAATCCATTCCATTCCATTCCATTCCATTCCATTCCATTCCATTCCATTCCATTCCATTCCATTCCATTGAATTCCATTCCATTCCATTCCATTCCATGGAATTCCGTTCCATTCCATTCCATTCCGTTCCGTTCCATCCCGTTCCGTTCCGTTCCGTTCCGTTGCGTTCCGTTCCGTTCTACTAGGGTTGATTCCATTCTATTCCATTCCATTCCATTCGATTCCATTCGATTCCATTCGATTCCACTCCATTCCATTCCATAGAATTCCATTCCATTCCATTCCATTCCATTTAATTCCATTCCATTCCATTCCATTCCATTGAATTCCATTCCATTCCATTCCATTCCATTGAATTCCATTCCATTCCATTCCATTCCATTCCATTCCATTCCATTCCATTCTACTGGTGTCCATTCCATTCCATTCCATTCCATTCCATTCCATTCCATTCCATTCCATTCCTTTCCATTCCATTGCATTCCATTGCATTCCATTCCATTCCATTCCATTCCATTCCATTCCATTCCACTCCACTCCACTCCACTCCACTCCATTCCACTCCACTCCACTCCGGTACATTCCATTCCATTCCATTCCATTCCATTCCATTCCATTCCATTCCGTGCTTCTCGGGTACATTCCGTTCCGTTCCATTCCATTCCATTCCATTCCATTCCATTCCGTTCCAGTGCACTCTACTCCACTCCACTCCACTCCACTCCACTCCGGTACATTCCATTCCATTCCATTCCATTCCATTCCATTCCATTTCCATTCCCATTCCATTTCCATTCCCGTTCCATTTCCATTCCCGTTTCTTTTCCATTCCCGTTCCATTTCCATTCCAGTTCCATTACCATTCCCGTTCCATTTCCATTCCCGATCCATTTCCATTCCCGTTCCATTTCCATTCCCGTTCCATTTCCATTCCCGTTCCGTTACCATTCCCGTTCCATTTCCGTTCCCGTTCCGTTTCCGTTCCCGTTCCATTTCCGTTCTCGTTCCGTTTCCGTTCCCGTTCCATTTCCATTCCCGTTACATTTCCGTTCCCTTTCCATTTCCATTCCCGTTCCATTTCCATTCCCTTTCCATTTCCATTTCATTCCATTCCATTCTGCTCGGGTACATTCCATTCCATTCCATTGCATTCCATTCCGTTCTGCTCCTGTCCATTCCATTCCATTCCATTCCATTCCATTCCGTTCTACTCGGGTAGATTCCATTCCATTCCATTCCATTCCATTCCATTCCAATCCATTCCATTCCATTCTACTGGTGTCCATTCCATTCCATTCCATTCCATTCCATTCCATTCCATTCCATTCCATTCCATTGCATTCCATTCCATTCCATTCCATTCCGTTCCGTTCTACTCGGTTACATTCCATTCAATTCCATTCCATTCCGTTCTACTCGGGTAGATTCCATTCCATTCCATTCCATTCCCTTCCATTCCATTGCATTCCATTTCATTGCATTGCACTCAATTCCATTCCATTCCATTCCATTCCATTCCATTCCATTCCATTCCATTCCGTTCCGTTCAACTCGGTTACATTCCATTCAATTACATTCCATTCCGTTCTACTGGGTTACATACCATTCCATTCCATTCCATTCCATTCCAATCCATTCCATTCCATTCCATACCGTTCTACTCGTGTACATTCCATTCCATTCCATTCCATTCCATTCCATTCCATTCCATTCGATTCCATTCCATTCCATTCCGTTCTACTTTGGTACATTCCATTCCATTCCATTCCATTCCATTCCATTCCATTCCATTCCATTCCATTCCATTCCATTCTACTCAGCTTGATTCCATTCTATTCCATTCCATTCCATTCCATTCCATTCCATTCCATTCCATTCGATTCCATTCCATTCCATTCCATAGAATTCCATTCCATTCCATTCCATTCCATGGAATTCCATTCCATTCCATTCCATTCCATTCCATTCCATTCCATTCCATTCCATGGAATTCCATTCCATTCCATTCCATTCCATTCCATTCCATTCCATTCCATTCCATTCCATTCCGTTCCATTCCATTCCATTCCATTCCATTCCATTCCATTCCATTCCATTCCATTCCATTCCATTCCATTCCATTCCATTCCATTCCATTCCATTCCATTCCATTCCATTCCATTCCATTCCATTCCATTCCATTCCATTCCATTCCATTCCATTTCCGTTCTATTCGGGTTCCATTCCATTCTATTCCATTCCATTCCATTCCATTCCATTCCATTCCATTCCATTCCATTCCATTCCATTCCATTCCATTCCATTCCACTCCATTCCATTCCATTCCATTCCATTCCATTCCATTCCATTCCATTCCATTCCATTCCATGGAATTCCATTCCATTCCGTTCCATTCCATTCCATTCCATTCCATTCAATTCCATTCCATTCCATTCCATTCCATTGAATTCCGTTCCATTCCATTCCATTCCGTTCCGTTCCGTTCCGTTCCGTTCCGTTCCGTTCCGTTCCGTTCCGGTGTTCCATTCCGTTCCATTCCATTCCATTCCATTCCATTCCATTCCATTCCATTCCATTCCATTCCATTCCATTCCATTCCATTCCATTCCATTCCATTCCATTCCATTCCATTCCATTGAATTCCATTCCATTCCATTCCATTCCATTCCATTCCATTCCATTCCATTCCATTGAATTCCATTCCATTCCAATCCATTCCATGGAATTCCGTTCCATTCCATTCCATTCCGTTGCGTTCCGTCCCGTTCCGTTCCGTTCCGTTCCGTTGCGTTCCGTTCCGTTCTACTCGGGTTGATTCCATTCTATTCTATTCCATTCCATTCGATTCCATTCGATTCCATTCGATTCCACTCCATTCCATTCCATAGAATTCCATTCCATTCCATTCCATTCCATTGAATTCCATTCCATTCCATTCCATTCCATTCTATTCCATTCCATTCCAATCCATTCCATTCCATTCCATTGAATTCCATTCCATTCCATTCCATTCCATTCCATTCCATTCCATTGAATTCCATTCCATTCCATTCAATTCCATTCCATTCCATTCCATTCCATTGAATTCCATTCCATTCCATTCCATTCCATTCCATTCCATTCCATTCCATTCCATTTGAATTCCATTCCATTCCATTCCATTCCATTCCATTCCATTTGAATTCCATTCCATTCCAATCCATTCCATTCCATTCCATTCCATTCCATTCCATTCCATTCCATTCCATGGAATTCCATTCCATTCCATTCCATTCCATTCCATTCCATTGAATTCCATTCCATTCCATTCCATTCCATTCCATTCCATTCCATTCCATTCCATTGAATTCCATTCCGTTCCATTCCATTCCATTGATTTCCGTTCCATTCCACTCCATTCCATTCTGTTCCGTTCCGTTCCGTTCCGTTCCCTTCCGTTGCGTTCCGCTCCGTTCTACTCGGGTTGATTCCATTCTATTCCATTCCAGTCCATTCGATCCCATTCGATTGCATTCGATTCCATTCGATTCCATTCGATTCCACTCCATTCCATTCCATAGAATTCCATTCCATTCCATTCCATTCCATTCCATTCCATTCCATTCCATTGAATTCCATTCAATTCCATTCCATTCCATGGAATTCCATTCCATTCCATTCCATTCCAATCCATAGAATTCCATTCCATTCCATTCCATTCCATTGAATTCCGTTCCATTCCATTCAATTCCGTTCCGTTCCGTTCCGTTCCGTTCCGTTGCGTTCCGTTCCGTTCCGTTGTGTTCCATTCCGTTCTACTCGGGTTGATTCCATTCTATTCCATTCCATTCCATTCCATTCCATTCCATTCCATTCCATTCCATTCCATTCCATTGAATTCCATTCCATTCCATTCCATTCCATGGAATTCCGTTCCATTCCATTCCATTCCGTTCCGTTCCATCCCGTTCCGTTCCGTTCCGTTCCGTTGCGTTCCGTTCCGTTCTACTAGGGTTGATTCCATTCTATTCCATTCCATTCCATTCGATTCCATTCGATTCCATTCGATTCCACTCCATTCCATAGAATTCCATTCCATTCCATTGAATTCCATTCCATTCCATTCCATTCCATTCCATTGAATTCCATTCCATTCCATTCCATTCCATTCCATTCCATTCCATTCCATTCCATTCTTCTGGTTCCATTCCATTCCATTCCATTCCATTCCATTCCATTCCATTCCATTCCATTCCATTCCATTGCATTCCATTCCATTCCATTCCATTCCATTCCATTCCATTCCATTCCATTCCACTCCACTCCACTCCACTCCATTCCATTCCACTCCACTCCACTCCATTCCATTCCATTCCATTCCATTCCATTCCATTCCATTCCATTCCGTTCCATTCCATTCCATTCCATTCCATTCCATTCCATTCCATTCCATTCCATTCCATTCCATTCCATTCCATTCCACTCCACTCCACTCCACTCCACTCCATTCCATTCCATTCCATTCCATTCCATTCCATTCCATTCCATTCCATTCCATTCCATTCCATTCCATTCCATTCCATTTCCATTCCATTCCATTCCATTCCATTCCATTTCCATTCCCGTTCCATTTCCATTCCATTCCATTCCATTCCATTCCATTTCCATTCCATTCCATTCCATTCCCGTTCCTTTCCATTCCATTCCATTCCATTCCATTCCGTTCCATTCCGTTCCATTCCGTTCCCGTTCCGTTCCATTCCCGTTCCATTCTTCCGTTCCGTTCCATTCCATTCCATTTCCATTCCCGTTCCATTTCCGTTCCCGTTCCATTTCCATTCCCGTTCCATTTCCATTCCCTTTCCATTCCATTTCATTCCATTCCGTTCTGCTCGGGTACATTCCATTCCATTCCATTCCATTCCATTCCGTTCCATGTCCATTCCATTCCATTCCATTCCATTCCATTCCATTCCACTCCATTCCATTCCATTCCATTCCATTCCATTCCATTCCATTCCATTCCATTCCATTCCGTTCCATTCCATTCCATTCCATTCCATTCCATTCCATTCCATTCCATTCCATTCCATTCCATTCCATTCCATTCCATTCCATTCCATTCCATTCCATTCCATTCCGTTCCATTCGGTTCCATTCCATTCCATTCCATTCCATTCCATTCCATTCCATTCCATTCCATTCCATTCCATTCCATTCCATTCCATTCCATTCCATTCCATTCCATTCCATTGAATTCCTTTCCATTCCATTCCATTCCGTTCCGTTCCGTTCCATTCCGTTCCGTTCCATTCCATTCCATTCCATTCCATTCCATTCCATTCCATTCCATTCCATTCCATTCCATTCCATTCCATTCCATTCCATTCCATTCCATTGAATTCCATTCCATTCCATTCCATTCCATTCCATTCCATTCCATTCCATTCCATTCCATTCCATTCCATTCCATTCCATTCCATTCCATTCCATTCCATTCCATTCCATTCCATTCCATTCCATTCCATTCCATTCCGTTCCATTCCATTCCATTCCGTTCCGTTCCTCGGTTACATTCCATTCAATTCCATTCCATTCCGTTCCGTTCTATTCGATTCCATTCCATTCCATTCCATTCCATTCCATTCCATTCCATTCCATTCCATTCCATTCCACTCCATTCCATTCCATTCCATTCCATTCCATTCCATTCCATTCCATTCCATTCCATTCCATTCCATTCCATTCCATTCCATTCCATTCCATTCCATTTTCCATTCCATTCCATTCCATTCCATTCCATTCCATTCCATTCCATTCCATTCCATTCTACTGTTGTTCCATTCCATTCCATTCCATTCCATTCCATTCCATTCCATTCCATTCCATTCCATTCCATTCCATTCCATTCCATTCCATTCCATTCCATTCCATTCCATTCCATTCCATTCCATTCCATTCCATTCCATTCCATTCCATTCCACTCCATTCCATTCCATTCCATTCCATTCCATTCCATTCCATTCCATTCCATTCCATTCCATTCCATTCCATTCCATTCCATTCCACTCCATTCCATTCCATTCCATTCCATTCCATTCCATTCCATTCCATTCCATTCCATTCCATTCCATTCCATTCCATTCCATTCCATTCCATTCCATTCCATTCCATTCCATTCCATTCCATTCCATTCCATTCCATTCCATTCCATTCCATTCCCGATTGATTCCATTCCCGTTCCATTCCATTCCCGTTCCATTCCATTCCATTCCATTACCATTCCATTCCATTCCGTTCCATTCCGTTCCATTCCATTCCATTCCATTCCATTCCATTCCGTTCCATTCCATTCCATTCCATTCCATTCCATTCCATTCCATTCCATTCCCGTTCCATTCCATTCCATTCCATTCCATTCCATTCCATTCCATTCCATTCCATTCCATTCCATTCCATTCCATTCCATTCCATTCCATTCCATTCCATTCCATTCCATTCCGTTCCATTCCGTTCTATTCCATTACATTCCATTCCATTCCATTCCGTTCCATTCCATTCCATTCCATTCCATTCCATTCCATTCCATTCCGTTCTACTCGGGTTGATTCCATTCCATTCCATTCCATTCCATTCCATTCCATTCCATTCCATTCATTCCATTCCATTCCATTCCATTCCATTCCATTCCACATTCCATTCCATTCCATTCCATTCCATTCCATTCCATTCCATTCCATTCCATTCCATTCCATTCCATTCCATTCCATTCCATTCCATTCCATTCCATTCCATTCCATTCCATTCCATTCCATTCCATTCCATTCCATTCCATTCCAATTCCGTTCCATTCCATTCCATTCCGTTCCGTTCCGTTCCGTTCCGTTCCGTTCCGTTCCGTTCCATTCCGTTCCGTTCCGTTCCGTTCCATTCCATTCCGATTCCATTCCATTCCATTCCATTCCATTCCATTCCATTCCATTCCATTCCATTCCATTCCATTCCATTCCATTCCATTCCATTCCATTCCATTCCATTCCATTCCATTCCATTTCATTCCATTCCATTCCATTCCATTCCATTCCATTCCATTCCATTGAATTCCATTCCATTCCATTCCATTCCATTCCATTCCATTCCATTCCATTCCATTCCATTCCATTCCATTCCATTCCATTCCATTCCATTCCATTCCATTCCATTCCATTCCATTCCATTCCATTCCATTCCATTCCATTCCATTCCATTCCATTCCATTCCATTCCATTCCATTCCATTCCATTCCATTCCATTCCATTCCATTCCATTGAATTCCATTCCATTCCATTCCATTCCATTCCATTCCATTGATTCCATTCCATTCCATTCCATTCCATTCCATTCCATTCCATTCCATTCCATTCCATTCCATTCCATTCCATTCCATTCCATTGATTCCGTTCCATTCCACTCCATTCCATTCCATTCCGTTCCGTTCCGTTCCGTTCCATTCCGTTGCATTCCGCTCCGTTCTACTCGGGTTGATTCCATTCTATTCCATTCCATTCCATTCCATCCCATTCCATTGCATTCGATTCCATTCGATTCCATTCGATTCCATTCCATTCCATTCCATTCCATTCCATTCCATTCCATTCCATTCCATTCCATTCCATTCCATTCCATTGAATTCCATTCCATTCCATTCCATTCCATGGAATTCCATTCCATTCCATTCCATTCCAATCCATTGAATTCCATTCCATTCCATTCCATTCCATTGAATTCCGTTCCATTCCATTCAATTCCGTTCCGTTCCGTTCCGTTCCGTTCCGTTCCGTTCCGTTCCGTTCCGTTGTGTTCCATTCCGTTCTACTCGGGTTCCATTCCATTCCATTCCATTCCATTCCATTCCATTCCATTCCATTCCATTCCATTCCATTCCATTCCATTGAATTCCATTCCATTCCATTCCATTCCATGGAATTCCGTTCCATTCCATTCCATTCCGTTCCGTTCCATCCCGTTCCGTTCCGTTCCGTTCCGTTGCGTTCCGTTCCGTTCTACTAGGGTTGATTCCATTCTATTCCATTCCATTCCATTCGATTCCATTCGATTCCATTCGATTCCACTCCATTCCATTCCATTCCATTCCATTCCATTCCATTCCATTCCATTCCATTCCATTCCATTCCATTGATTCCATTCCATTCCATTCCATTCCATTCCATTCCATTCCATTCCATTCCATTCCATTCCATTCCATTCCATTCCATTCCATTCCATTCCATTCCATTCCATTCCATTCCATTCCATTCCATTCCATTCCATTCCATTCCATTCCATTCCATTCCATTCCATTCCATTCCATTCCATTCCATTCCA
Organism: Gorilla gorilla gorilla; assembly: GCF_029281585.2. Classification (NCBI taxonomy): domain Eukaryota; kingdom Metazoa; phylum Chordata; class Mammalia; order Primates; family Hominidae; genus Gorilla; species Gorilla gorilla. The sequence continues at coordinate 9,975,545 of NC_073236.2, read as the reverse complement.
TTCCACTCCATTCCACTCCACTCCACTCCGGTACATTCCATTCCACTCCATTCCATTCCATTCCATTCCATTCCATTCCATTCCATTCCATTCCGTGCTTCTCGGGTACATTCCGTTCCGTTCCATTCCATTCCATTCCATTCCATTCCATTCCGTTCCAGTGCACTCTACTCCACTCCACTCCACTCCACTCCACTCCGGTACATTCCATTCCATTCCATTCCATTCCATTCCATTCCATTCCATTTCCATTCCCATTCCATTTCCATTCCCGTTCCATTTCCATTCCCGTTTCTTTTCCATTCCCGTTCCATTTCCATTCCAGTTCCATTACCATTCCCGTTCCATTTCCATTCCCGATCCATTTCCATTCCCGTTCCTTTTCCATTCCCGTTCCATTTCCATTCCCGTTCCGTTACCATTCCCGTTCCATTTCCGTTCCCGTTCCGTTTCCGTTCCCGTTCCATTTCCGTTCTCGTTCCGTTTCCGTTCCCGTTCCATTTCCATTCCCGTTCCATTTCCGTTCCCGTTCCATTTCCATTCCCGTTCCATTTCCATTCCCTTTCCATTTCCATTTCATTCCATTCCGTTCTGCTCGGGTACATTCCATTCCATTCCATTGCATTCCATTCCGTTCTGCTGCTGTCCATTCCATTCCATTCCATTCCGTTCCATTCCGTTCTACTCGGGTAGATTCCATTCCATTCCATTCCATTCCATTCCATTCCATTCCATTCCATTCCATTCTACTGGTGTCCATTCCATTCCATTCCATTCCATTCCATTCCATTCCATTCCATTCCATTCCATTCCATTGCATTCCATTCCATTCCATTCCATTCCATTCCATTCCGTTCCGTTCTACTCGGTTCCATTCCATTCCATTCCATTCCATTCCATGGAATTCCATTCCATTCCATTCCATTCCATTCCATTCCATAGAATTCCATTCCATTCCATTCCATTCCATTGAATTCCTTTCCATTCCATTCCATTCCGTTCCGTTCCGTTCCGTTCCGTTCCGTTGCGTTCCGTTCCGTTCCGTTGTGTTCCGTTCCGTTCTACTCGGGTTGATTCCATTCTATTCCATTCCATTCCAATCCATTCCATTCCATTCCATTGAATTCCATTCCATTCCATTCCATTCCATTCCATTCCATTCCATTCCATTCCATTCCATTCCATTGAATTCCATTCCATTCCATTCCATTCCATTCCATTCCATTCCATTGAATTCCATTCCATTCCATTCCATTCCATGGAATTCCGTTCCATTCCATTCCATTCCGTTCCGTTCCGTCCCGTTCCGTTCCGTTCCGTTCCGTTGCGTTCCGTTCCGTTCTACTCGGGTTGATTCCATTCTATTCCATTCCATTCCATTCGATTCCATTCGATTCCATTCGATTCCACTCCATTCCATTCCATAGAATTCCATTCCATTCCATTGAATTCCATTCCATTCCATTCCATTCCATTGAATTCCATTCCATTCCATTCCATTCCATTGAATTCCATTCCATTCCATTCCATTCCATTCCATTCCATTCCATTCCATTCCATTCCATTCTACTGTTGTCCATTCCATTCCATTCCATTCCATTCCATTCCATTCCATTCCATTCCATTCCATTCCTTTCCATTCCATTGCATTCCATTGCATTCCATTCCATTCCATTCCATTCCATTCCATTCCATTCCATTCCATTCCATTCCGTGTTTCTCGGGTACATTCCGTTCCGTTCCATTCCATTCCATTCCATTCCATTCCTTTCCAGTGCACTCTACTCCACTCCACTCCACTCCACTCCGGTACATTCCATTCCATTCCATTCCATTCCATTCCATTCCATTCCATTTCCATTCCATTCCATTTCCATTCCCGTTCCATTTCCATTCCCGTTTCTTTTCCATTCCCGTTCCATTTCCATTCCCGTTCCATTACCATTCCCGTTCCATTTCCATTCCCGATCCATTTCCATTCCCGTTCCTTTTCCATTCCCGTTCCATTTCCATTCCTGTTCCGTTACCATTCCCGTTCCATTTCCGTTCCCGTTCCGTTTCCGTTCCCGTTCCATTTCCCTTCTCGTTCCGTTTCCGTTCCCGTTCCATTTCCATTCCCGTTCTATTTCCGTTCCCGTTCCATTTCCATTCCCGTTCCATTTCCATTCCCTTTCCATTTCCATTTCATTCCATTCCGTTCTGCTCGGGTACATTCCATTCCATTCCATTGCATTCCATTCCGTTCTGCTCCTGTCCATTCCATTCCATTCCATTCCGTTCCATTCCGTTCTACTCGGGTAGATTCCATTCCATTCCATTCCGTTCCATTCCATTCCATTCCATTCCATTCCATTCCATTCCATTCCGTTCTACTCGGGTTGATTCCATTCTATTCCATTCCATTCCATTCGATCCCATTTGATTCCATTCGATTCCATTCAATTCCATTCGATTCCATTCCATTCCACTCCATTCCATTCCATGGAATTCCATTCCATTCCATTCCATTCCATTCCATTCCATTCCATTCCATTTCCATTCCATTCCATTCCATTCCATTCCATTCCATTCCATAGAATTCCATTCCATTCCATTCCATTCCATTGAATTCCGTTCCATTCCATTCCATTCCGTTCCGTTCCGTTCCGTTCCGTTCCGTTGCGTTCCGTTCCGTTCCGTTGTGTTCCGTTCCGTTCTACTCGGGTTGATTCCATTCTATTCCATTCCATTCCAATCCATTCCATTCCATTCCATTGAATTCCATTCCATTCCATTCCATTCCATTCCATTCCATTCCATTCCATTCCATTCCATTCCATTCCATTCCATTCCATTCCATTCCATTCCATTCCATTCCATTCCATTCCATTCCATTCCATTCGATTTCATTCCATTCCGTTCCATTCCATTCCATTCCATTCCATTCCATTCCATTCCATTCCATTCCATTCCATTGAATTCCATTCCATTCCATTTGAATTCCATTCCATTCCATCCATTCCATTCCATTCCATTCCATTCCATTCCATTCCATTCCATTCCATTCCATTCCATTCCATTCCATTCCATTCCATTCCATTCCATTCCATTCCATTCCATTCCATTCCATTCCGTTCCATTCCGTTCCATTCCATTCCATTCCGTTCCACTCCACTCCATTCCATTCCGTTCCGTTCCGTTCCGTTCCGTTCCCTTCCGTTGCGTTCTCTCCGTTCTACTCGGGTTGATTCCATTCTATTCCATTCCAGTCCATTCGATCCCATTCGATTGCATTCGATTCCATTCGATTCCATTCGATTCCACTCCATTCCATTCCATATTCCATTCCATTCCATTCCATTCCATTCCATTCCATTCCATTCCATTCCATTCCATTCCATTCCATTCCATTCCATTCCATGGAATTCCATTCCATTCCATTCCATTCCAATCCATAGAATTCCATTCCATTCCATTCCATTCCATTGAATTCCGTTCCATTCCATTCCATTCCGTTCCGTTCCGTTCCGTTCCGTTCCGTTGTTGTTCCGTTCCGTTCTATTCCATTCTATTCCATTCCATTCCATTCCATTCCATTCCATTCCATTCCATTCCATTCCATTCCATTCCATTCCATTCCATTCCATTCCATTGAATTCCATTCCATTCCATTCCATTCCATGGAATTCCGTTCCATTCCATTCCATTCCGTTCCGTTCCATCCCGTTCCGTTCCGTTCCGTTCCGTTGCGTTCCGTTCCGTTCTACTAGGGTTGATTCCATTCTATTCCATTCCATTCCATTCGATTCCATTCGATTCCATTCGATTCCACTCCATTCCATTCCATAGAATTCCATTCCATTCCATTCCATTCCATTGAATTCCATTCCATTCCATTCCATTCCATTGAATTCCATTCCATTCCATTCCATTCCATTGAATTCCATTCCATTCCATTCCATTCCATTCCATTCCATTCCATTCCATTCTACTGGTGTCCATTCCATTCCATTCCATTCCATTCCATTCCATTCCATTCCATTGCATTCCAAGGCATTCCATTCCATTCCATTCCATTCCATTCCATTCCATTCCACTCCACTCCACTCCACTCCATTCCACTCCACTCCACTCCGGTACATTCCATTCCATTCCATTCCATTCCATTCCATTCCATTCCGTGCTTCTCGGGTACATTCCGTTCCGTTCCATTCCATTCCATTCCATTCCATTCCATTCCGTTCCAGTGCACTCTTCTCCACTCCACTCCACTCCACTCCACTCCGGTACATTCCATTCCATTCCATTCCATTCCATTCCATTCCATTCCATTCCATTTCCATTCCCATTCCATTTCCATTCCCGTTCCATTTCCATTCCCGTTTCTTTTCCATTCCCGTTCCATTTCCATTCCAGTTCCATTACCATTCCCGTTCCATTTCCATTCCCGATCCATTTCCATTCCCGTTCCATTTCCATTCCCGTTCCATTTCCATTCCCGTTCCGTTACCATTCCCGTTCCATTTCCGTTCCCGTTCCGTTTCCGTTCCCGTTCCATTTCCGTTCTCGTTCCGTTTCCGTTCCCGTTCCATTTCCATTCCCGTTCCATTTCCGTTCCCTTTCCATTTCCATTCCCGTTCCATTTCCATTCCCTTTCCATTTCCATTTCATTCCATTCCATTCTGCTCGTGTACATTCCATTCCATTCCATTGCATTCCATTCCGTTCTGCTCCTGTCCATTCCATTCCATTCCATTCCGTTCCATTCCGTTCTACTCGGGTAGATTCCATTCCATTCCATTCCATTCCATTCCATTCCATTCCATTCCATTCCATTCTACTGGTGTCCATTCCAATCCATTCCATTCCATTCCATTCCATTCCATTCCATTCCATTGCATTCCATTCCATTCCATTCCATTCCATTCCGTTCCGTTCTACTCGGTTACATTCCATTCAATTCCATTCCATTCCGTTCTACTCGGGTAGATTCCATTCCATTCCATTCCATTCCTTTCCATTCCATTGCATTCCATTGCATTGCATTGCACTCAATTCCATTCCATTCCATTCCATTCCATTCCATTCCATTCCATTCCATTCCGTTCCGTTCAACTCGGTTACATTCCATTCAATTACATTCCATTCCGTTCTACTCGGTTACATACCATTCCATTCCATTCCATTCCATTCCAATCCATTCCATTCCATTCCATTCCGTTCTACTCGTGTACATTCCATTCCATTCCACTCCATTCCATTCCATTCCATTCCATTCCATTCCATTCCATTCCGTTCTACTTTGGTACATTGCATTCCATTCCATTCCATTCCATTCCATTCCATTCCATTCCATTCCATTCCATTCTACTCAGGTTGATTCCATTCTATTCCATTCCATTCCATTCCATTCCATTCCATTCCATTCCATTCGATTCCATTCCATTCCATTCCATAGAATTCCATTCCATTCCATTCCATTCCATGGAATTCCATTCCATTCCATTCCATGGAATTCCATTCCATTCCATTCCATTCCATGGAATTCCATTCCATTCCATTCCATTCCATTCCATTCCATTCCATTCCATTCCATTGAATTCCATTCCGTTCCATTCCATTCCATTGAATTCCATTCCATTCCATTCCATTCCATTCCATTCCATTCCATTCCATTGAATTCCATTCCATTGAATTCCATTCCATTCCATTCCATTCCATTCCATTCCATCCCATTCCATTCCATTCCATTCCATTCCGTTCTACTAGGGTTGATTCCATTCTATTCCATTCCATTCCATTCGATCCCATTTGATTCCATTCGATTCCATTCAATTCCATTCGATTCCATTCCATTCCACTCCATTCCATTCCATTGAATTCCATTCCATTCCATTCCATTCCATTCCATTCCATTCCATGGAATTCCATTCCATTCCATTCCATTCCATGGAATTCCATTCCATTCCATTCCATTCCATTCCATTCCATAGAATTCCATTCCATTCCATTCCATTCCATTGAATTCCGTTCCATTCCATTCCGTTCCGTTCCGTTCCGTTCCGTTCCGTTGTTCCGTTCCGTTCCGTTCCGTTCCGTTCCATTCCATTCTATTCCATTCCATTCCATTCCAATCCATTCCATTGAATTCCATTCCATTCCATTCCATTCCATTCCATTCCATTCCATTCCATTCCATTCCATTCCATTCCATTCCATTCCATTCCATTCCATTCCATTCCATTGAATTCCATTCCATTCCATTCCATTCCATTCCATTCCATTCCATTCCATTCCGTTCCGTTCCGTCCCGTTCCGTTCCGTTCCGTTCCGTTGCCCGTTCCGTTCCATTCCATTCTATTCCATTCCATTCCATTCGATTCCATTCCATTCCATTCCATTCCATTCCATAGATTCCATTCCATTCCATTCCATTCCATTCCATTCCATTCCATTCCATTCCATTCCATTCCAATCCATTCCATTCCATTCCATTGAATTCCATTCCATTCCATTCCATTCCATTCCATTCCATTGAATTCCATTCCATTCCATTCCATTCCATTCCATTCCATTCCATTGAATTCCATTCCATTCCATTCCATTCCATTCCATTCCATTCCATTCCATTCCATTCCATTCCATTCCATTCCATTCCATTCCATTCCATTTGAATTCCATTCCATTCCATTTCCATTCCATTCCATTCCATTCCATTCCATTCCATTCCATTCCATTTCCATTCCATTCCATTCCATTCCATTCCATTCCATTGAATTCCATTCCATTCCATTCCATTCCATTCCATTCCATTCCATTCCATTCCATTCCATTCCATTCCATTCCATTGAATTCCGTTCCATTCCATTCCATTCTATTCCGTTTCATTCCATTCCATTCCATTGCGTTCCATTCCGTTCTACTCGGGTTGATTCCATTCCATTCCATTCCAGTCCATTCCATTCCATTCGATTCGATTCCAGATTCCATTCCATTCCATTCCATTCCATTCCATTCCATTCCATTCCATTCCATTCCATTCCATTCCATTGAATTCCATTCCATTCCATTCCATTCCATTCCATTCCATTCCATTCCATTCCATTCCATTCCATAGAATTCCATTCCATTCCATTCCATTCCATTGAATTCCGTTCCATTCCATTCCATTCCGTTCCGTTCCGTTCCGTTCCATTCCGTTCCGTTCCGTTCCGTTCCGTTCCGTTCCGTTCCGATTCCATTCCATTCCATTCCATTCCATTCCATTCCATTCCATTCCATTCCATTCCATTCCATTCCATTCCATTCCATTCCATTCCATTCCATTCCATTCCATTCCATTCCGTTCCCATTCCATTCCGTTCCATTCCGTTCCGTTCCGTTCCGTTGCGTTCCGTTCCGTTCCATTCCATTCCATTCCATTCGATTCCATTCGATTCCATTCGATTCCACTCCATTCCATTCCATAGAATTCCATTCCATTCCATTCCATTCCATTCCATTCCATTCCATTCCATTCCATTCCATTCCATTCCATTCCATTCCATTCCATTCCATTCCATTCCATTCCATTCCATTCCATTCCATTCCATTCTACTGGTGTCCATTCCATTCCATTCCATTCCATTCCATTCCATTCCATTCCTTTCCATTCCATTGCATTCCATTGCATTCCATTCCATTCCATTCCATTCCATTCCATTCCATTCCATTCCACTCCACTCCACTCCACTCCACTCCATTCCACTCCACTCCACTCCGGTACATTCCATTCCATTCCATTCCATTCCATTCCATTCCATTCCATTCCATTCCGTGCTTCTCGGGTACATTCCGTTCCGTTCCATTCCATTCCATTCCATTCCATTCCGTTCCAGTGCACTCTACTCCACTCCACTCCACTCCACTCCACTCCGGTGCATTCCATTCCATTCCATTCCATTCCATTCCATTCCATTTCCATTCCCATTCCATTTCCATTCCCGTTCCATTTCCATTCCCGTTTCTTTTCCATTCCCGTTCCATTTCCATTCCAGTTCCATTACCATTCCCGTTCCATTTCCATTCCCGATCCATTTCCATTCCCGTTCCTTTTCCATTCCCGTTCCATTTCCATTCCCGTTCCGTTACCATTCCCGTTCCATTTCCGTTCCCGTTCCGTTTCCGTTCCCGTTCCATTTCCGTTCTCGTTCCGTTTCCGTTCCCGTTCCATTTCCATTCCCGTTCCATTTCCGTTCCCGTTCCATTTCCATTCCCGTTCCATTTCCATTCCCTTTCCATTTCCATTTCATTCCATTCCGTTCTGCTCGGGTACATTCCATTCCATTCCATTGCATTCCATTCCGTTCTGCTCCTGTCCATTCCATTCCATTCCATTCCGTTCCATTCCGTTCTACTCGGGTAGATTCCATTCCATTCCATTCCATTCCATTCCATTCCATTCCATTCCATTCCATTCCATTCTACTGGTGTCCATTCCATTCCATTCCATTCCATTCCATTCCATTCCATTCCATTCCATTGCATTCCATTCCATTCCATTCCATTCCATTCCGTTCCGTTCTACTCGGTTCCATTCCATTCCATTCCATTCCATTCCATAGAATTCCATTCCATTCCATTCCATTCCATTGAATTCCGTTCCATTCCATTCCATTCCGTTCCGTTCCGTTCCGTTCCGTTCCGTTGCGTTCCGTTCCGTTCCGTTTTGTTCCGTTCCGTTCTACTCGGGTTGATTCCATTCTATTCCATTCCATTCCAATCCATTCCATTCCATTCCATTGAATTCCATTCCATTCCATTCCATTCCATTCCATTCCATTCCATTCCATTCCATTCCATTCCATTGAATTCCATTCCATTCCATTCCATTCCATTCCATTCCATTCCATTGAATTCCATTCCATTCCATTCCATTTCCATTCCCATTCCATTTCCATTCCCGTTCCATTTCCATTCCCGTTTCTTTTCCATTCCCGTTCCATTTCCATTCCAGTTCCATTACCATTCCCGTTCCATTTCCATTCCCGATCCATTTCCATTCCCGTTCCTTTTCCATTCCCGTTCCATTTCCATTCCCGTTCCGTTACCATTCCCGTTCCATTTCCGTTCCCGTTCCGTTACCGTTCCCGTTCCATTTCCGTTCTCGTTCCGTTTCCGTTCCCGTTCCATTTCCATTCCCGTTCCATTTCCGTTCCCGTTCCATTTCCATTCCCGTTCCATTTCCATTCCCTTTCCATTTCCATTTCATTCCATTCCGTTCTGCTCGGGTACATTCCATTCCATTCCATTGCATTCCATTCCGTTCTGCTCCTGTCCATTCCATTCCATTCCATTCCGTTCCATTCCGTTCTACTCGGGTAGATTCCATTCCATTCCATTCCATTCCATTCCATTCCATTCCATTCCATTCCATTCCATTCTACTGGTGTCCATTCCATTCCATTCCATTCCATTCCATTCCATTCCATTCCATTGCATTCCATTCCATTCCATTCCATTCCATTCCATTCCATTCCGTTCCGTTCTACTCGGTTACATTCCATTCAATTCCATTCCATTCCGTTCTACTCGGGTAGATTCCATTCCATTCCATTCCATTCCTTTCCATTCCATTGCATTCCATTGCATTGCATTGCACTCAATTCCATTCCATTCCATTCCATTCCATTCCATTCCATTCCATTCCATTCCATTCCGTTCCGTTCAATCCGGTTACATTCCATTGAATTACATTCCATTCCGTTCTACTCGGTTACATTCCATTCCATTCCATTCCATTCCATTCCAATCCATTCCATTCCATTCCATTCCGTTCTACTCGGGTACATTCCATTCCATTCCATTCCATTCCATTCCATTCCATTCCATTCCATTCCATTCCGTTCTACTTTGGTACATTCCATTCCATTCCATTCCATTCCATTCCATTCCATTACATTACATTCCATTCCATTCGATTCCATTCCATTCCATTCCACTCCATTCCATGGAATTCCATTCCATTCCATTCCATTCCATTCCATTCCATTCCATTCCATTGAATTCCATTCCATTCCATTCCATTGAATTCCATTCCGTTCCATTCCATTCCATTGAATTCCATTCCATTCCATTCCATTCCATTCCATTCCATTCCATTCCATTCCATTCCATTGAATTCCATTCCATTCCATTCCATTCCATTCCATCCCATTCCATTCCATTCCATTCCATTCCGTTCTACTCGGGTTGATTCCATTCTATTCCATTCCATTCCATTCGATCCCATTTGATTCCATTCGATTCCATTCAATTCCATTCGATTCCATTCCATTCCACTCCATTCCATTCCATTGAATTCCATTCCATTCCATTCCATTCCATTCCATTGAATTCCATTCCATTCCATTCCATTGAATTCCATTCCGTTCCATTCCATTCCATTGAATTCCATTCCATTCCATTCCATTCCATTGAATTCCATTCCATTCCATTCCATTGAATTCCGTTCCATTCCATTCCATTCCGTTCCGTTCCGTTCCGTTCCGTTCCGTTGCGTTCCGTTCCGTTCCGTTGTGTTCCGTTCCGTTCTACTCGGGATGATTCCATTCTATTCCATTCCATTCCAATCCATTCCATTCCATTCCATTGAATTCCATTCCATTCCATTCCATTCCATTCCATTGCATTGAATTCCATTCCATTCCATTCCATTCCATTCCATTCCATTCCATTCCATTGAATTCCATTCCATTCCAATCCATTCCATGGAATTCCGTTCCATTCCATTCCATTCCGTTCCGTTCCGTCCCGTTCCGTTCCGTTCCGTTCCGTTGCGTTCCGTTCCGTTCCGTTGTGTTCCGTTCCGTTCTACTCGGGTTGATTCCATTCTATTCCATTCCATTCCAATCCATTCCATTCCATTCCATTCCATTCCATTCCATTCCATTGAATTCCATTCCATTCCATTCCATTCCATGGAATTCCGTTCCATTCCATTCCATTCCGTTCCGTTCCATCCCGTTCCGTTCCGTTCCGTTCCGTTGCGTTCCGTTCCGTTCTACTCGGGTTGATTCCATTCTATTCCATTCCATTCCATTCGATTCCATTCGATTCCATTCGATTCCACTCCATTCCATTCCATAGAATTCCATTCCATTCCATTCCATTCCATTGAATTCCATTCCATTCCATTCCATTCCATTCTATTCCATTCCATTCCAATCCATTCCATTCCATTCCATTCCATTCCATTGCATTCCATTCCATTCCATTCCATTCCATTCCATTCCATTCCATTGAATTCCATTCCATTCCATTCCATTCCATGGAATTCCGTTCCATTCCATTCCATTCCGTTCCGTTCCGTCCCGTTCCGTTCCGTTCCGTTCCGTTGCATTCCGTTCCGTTCTACTCGGGTTGATTCCATTCAATTCCATTCCATTCCATTCGATTCCATTCGATTCCATTCGATTCCACTCCATTCCATTCCATAGAATTCCATTCCATTCCATTCCATTCCATTGAATTCCATTCCATTCCATTCCATTCCATAGAATTCCATTCCATTCCATTCCATTCCATTGAATTCCATTCCATTCCATTCCATTCCATTCCATTCCATTCCATTCCATTCCATTCCATTCTACTGGTGTCCATTCCATTCCATTCCATTCCATTCCATTCCATTCCATTCCATTCCATTCCTTTCCATTCCATTGCATTCCATTGCATTCCATTCCATTCCATTCCGTTCCATTCCATTCCATTCCACTCCACTCCACTCCACTCCACTCCATTCCACTCCACTCCACTCCGGTATATTCAATTCCATTCCATTCCATTCCATTCCATTCCGTGCTTCTCGGGTACATTCCGTTCCGTTCCATTCCATTCCATTCCATTCCATTCCGTTCCAGTGCACTCTACTCCACTCCACTCCACTCCACTCCACTCCGGTACATTCCATTCCATTCCATTCCATTCCATTCCATTCCGTGCTTCTCGGGTACATTCCGTTCCGTTCCATTCCATTCCATTCCATTCCATTCCGTTCCAGTGCACTCTACTCCACTCCACTCCACTCCACTCCACTCTGGTACATTCCATTCAATTCCATTCCATTCCATTTCCATTCCCATTCCATTTCCATTCCCGTTCCATTTCCATTCCCGTTTCTTTTCCATTCCCGTTCCATTTCCATTCCAGTTCCATTACCATTCCCGTTCCATTTCCATTCCCGATCCATTTCCATTCCCGTTCCATTTCCATTCCCGTTCCATTTCCATTCCCGTTCCATTACCATTCCCGTTCCATTTCCGTTCCCGTTCCGTTTCCGTTCCCGTTCCATTTCCGTTCTCGTTCCGTTTCCGTTCCCGTTCCATTTCCATTCCCGTTCCATTTCCGTTCCCGTTCCATTTCCATTCCCGTTCCATTTCCATTCCCTTTCCATTTCCATTTCATTCCATTCCGTTCTGCTCGGGTACATTCCATTCCATTCCATTGCATTCCATTCCGTTCTGCTCCTGTCCATTCCATTCCATTCCATTCTGTTCCATTCCGTTCTACTCGGGTAGATTCCATTCTATTCCATTCCATTCCATTCCATTCCATTCCATTCCATTCCATTCCATTCCATTCCATTCTACTGGTGTCCATTCCATTCCATTCCATTCCATTCCATTCCATTCCATTCCATTCCATTGAATTCCATTCCATTCCATTCCATTCAATTGAATTCCGTTCCATTCCATTCCATTCCGTTCCGTTCCGTCCCGTTCCGTTCCGTTCCGTTGCGTTCCGTTCCGTTCAACTAGGGTTGATTCCATTCTATTCAATTCCATTCCATTCCATTCTACACGGGTTGATCATTCCATTCCGTTCCGTTCCGTTCCGTTCCGTTCCGTACCGTTCTACTCGGGTTGATTCCATTCTATTCCATTCCATTCCATTCGATTCCATTCGACTCCATTCCATTCCATTCCATTCCATTCCATTCCATTCCATTCCATTGCATTCCATTCCACTCCAATCCATTCCATTCCATTCCATTCCATTACATTCCATTCCGTTCCGTTCCGTTCCGTTCCGTTCCGTTGCGTTCCGTTCCGTTCTACTCGGGTTGATTCCATTCTATTCCATTCCATTCCATTTGACTCCATTCGATTCCATTCCATTCCATTGCATCGAATTCCATTCCATTCCATTCCATTCCATTCCATTCCATTCCATTCCACTCCATTGAATTCCATTCCATTCCATTCCATTCCATTCCATTCCATTCCATTCCATTCCATTCCATTCCATTCCGTTCTACTTGGGTTGATTCCATTCCATTCCATTCCATTCCATTCCATTCCATTCCATTCCATTCCATTCCATTCCATTCCATTCCATTCCATTCGGTTCCATTCCATTCCATTCCATTCCATTCCAATCCATTCCATTCTACTCGGGTTGATTCCATTCCATTCCATTCCATTCCATTCCATTCCATTCCATTCCATTCCATTCGGTTCCATTCGATTCCATTCGATTCCATTCCATTTCACTCCATTCCATTCCATTCCGTTCCGTTCCGTTCCGTTCCGTTCGGTTCCGTTCCGTTCTATTCGGGTTGATTCAATTCTATTCCATTCCATTCCATTCGATTCCATTCGATTCCATTCGATTCCATTCCATTCCATTCCATTCCATTCCATTCCATTCCATTCCATTCCATTCCATTCTATTCTATTGAATTCCATTCCATTCCATTCCATTCCTTTCCAATCCATTTCATTCTACTCGGGTTGATTCCATTCCATTCCATTCTATTCCATTCCATTCCATTCCATTCCATTCCATTCCATTCCTTTCCGTTCTATTCGGGTTCATTCCATTCCATTCCATTCCATTCCATTCTATTCCATTGAATTCCATTCCATTCCATTCCATTCCATTCCATTCCATTCCGTTCTACTCGCGTTGATTCCATTCCATTCCATTCCATTCCATTCCATTCCATTCCATTCCCTTCCATTCGATTCCATTCGATTCCATTCGATTCGATTCCATTCCATTCCATTCCATTGCATTCCAATCCATTCCATTGTACTGGGGTTGATTCCATTCTATTCCACTCCATTCCATTCGATTCCATTCGATTCCATTCGATTCCATTCCATTCCATTCCATTCCATTCCATTCCATTCCATTCTATTCCATTGAATTCCATTCCATTCCATTCCATTCCATTCCGTTCTACTCGGGTTGATTCCATTCCATTCCATTCCATTCCATTCCATTCCATTCCATTCCATTCCATTCCAATCCACTCGATTCCATTCGATTCGATTCGATTCCATTCGATTCCATTCCATTCCAGTCCAATCCATTCCGTTCTACTCGGGTTGATTCCATTCCATTCCATTCCATTCCATTCCATTCCATTCCCTTCCATTCCAATCCATTCGGTTCCATTCGATTCCATTCGATTCCATACCAATTCACTCCATTCCATTCAGTTCCGTTCCGTTCCTTTCCGTTCCATTCTACTCGGGTTGATTCCATTCTATTCCACTCCATTCCATTCGATTCCATTCGATTCCATTCGATTCCATTCCATTCCATTCCATTCCATTCCATTCCATTCCATCCCATTCCCTTCCATTCTATTCTACTGAATTCCATTCCATTCCATTCCATTCCATTCCTATCCATTCCATTCTACTCGGGTTGATTCCATTCCATTCCATTCCATTCCATTCCGTTCTACTCGGGTTCATTCCATTCCATTCCATTCCATTCCATTCCATTCCATTCCATTCCATTCCATTCCATTCCGTTCTACTCGGGTCCATTCCATTCCATTCCATTCCATTCTATTCCATTTGATTCCATTCGATTCCATTCCATTCCATTCCATTCCATTTCATTCTATTCCATTGAATTCCATTCCATTCCATTCCATTCCATACCAATCCATTCCATTCGACTCGGGTTGATTCCATTCCATTCCATTCCATTCCATTCCATTCCATTCCATTCCATTCGATTCCATTCCATTCCATTCCATTCCATTCCATTCCATTCCAATCCATTCCAATCCATTCCGTTCTACTCGGGTTGATTCCATTCTATTCCACTCCATTCCGTTCGAATCCATTCGATTCCATTCGATTCCATTCCATTCCATTCCATTCCATTTCATTCTATTCCATTGAATTCCATTCCATTCCATTCCATTCCATTCCATTCCATTCCATTCCATTCCATTCGACTCGGGTTGATTCCATTCCATTCCATTCCATTCCATTAAATTCCATTCCATTCCATTCCATTCCATTCCATTCCATTCCATTCCATTCCATTCCATTCCATTCCTTTCCATTCCATTCCATTAAGTTCTACTCGGGTTCATTCCATTCCATTCCATTCCATTCCATTCCATTCCATTCCATTCCATTCCATTCCATTCCATTCCTTTCTACTCGGGTTGATTCCATTCCATTCAATTCCATTTCATTCCATTCCATTCCATTCCATTCCATTCCATTCCATTCCATTCCATTCCATTCCATTCCATTCCATTCCATTCCATTCCTTTCCTTTCCATTCCATTCCATTCCATTCCAATCCATTCCATTCTTCTCGGGTTGATTCCATTCCATTCCATTCCATTCCATTCCATTCCCTTCGGTTCCATTCCATTCTGTTCCATTCGATTCCATTCGATTCCATTCCATTTCACTCCGTTCCATTCCATTCCGTTCCGTTCCGTTCCGTTCTATTCGGGTTGATTCCATTCTATTCCACTCCATTCCATTCGATTCCATTCGATTCCATTCGATTCCATTCCATTCCATTCCATTCCATTCCATTCCATTCCATTTCATTCCATTATATTCTATTGAATTCCATTCCATTCCATTCCATTCCATTCCAATCCATTCCATTCTACTCGGGTTGATTCCATTCCATTCCATTCCATTCCATTCCATTCCATTCTTTTCCTTTCCATTCCATTCCATTCCATTCGGTTCCATTCGATTCCATTCGATTCCATTGCATTTCACTCCATTCCATTCCGTTCCTTTCCGTTCCGTTCCATTCCGTTCCGTTCCGTTCCATTCCGTTCCATTCCATTCCGTTCTACTCGGGTTGATTCCATTCCATTCCATTCCATTCCTTTCCATTCCATTCCATTCCATTCCATTCCAATCCATTCCATTCCATTCTATTCCATTGAATTCCATTCCATTCCATTCCATTCCATTCCATTCCATTCCATTCCATTCCATTCCATTCCGTTCTACTCGGGTTGATTCCATTCCATTCCATTCCATTCCATTCCATTCCATGCCATTCGGTTCCATTCGATTCCATTCGATTCCATTCCATTTCAGTCCATTCCATTCCGTTCCGTTCCGTTCCGTTCCGTTCCATTCCGTTCCATTCCATTCCGTTCTACTCGGGTTGATTCCATTCTACTCCACTCCATTCCGTTTGATTCCATTCTATTCCATTCAATTCCATTCCATTCCATTCCATTCCATTCGATTCCTTTCCATTCCATTCCATTCCAATCCACTCGATTCCATTCGATTCGATTCGATTCCATTCGATTCCATTCCATTCCAGTCCAATCCATTCCGTTCTACTCGGGTTGATTCCATTCCATTCCATTCCATTCCATTCCATTCCATTCCATTCCATTCCCTTCCATTCCAATCCATTCGGTTCCATTCGATTCCATTCGATTCCATACCAATTCACTCCATTCCATTCAGTTCCGTTCCGTTCCTTTCCGTTCCATTCTACTCGGGTTGATTCCATTCTATTCCACTCCATTCCATTCGATTCCATTCGATTCCATTCGATTCCATTCCATTCCATTCCATCCCATTCCCTTCCATTCTATTCTACTAAATTCCATTCCATTCCATTCCATTCCATTCCTATCCATTCCATTCTACTCTGGTTGATTCCATTCCATTCCATTCCATTCCATTCCGTTCTACTCGGGTTCATTCCATTCCATTCCATTCCATTCCATTCCATTCCATTCCATTCGGTTCCATTCGATTCCATTCGATTCCATTCCATTTCACTCCATTCCATTCCATTCCGTTCCGTTCCGTTCCGTTCCGTTCGGTTCCGTTCCGTTCTATTCGGGTTGATTCAATTCTATTCCATTCCATTCCATTCGATTCCATTCGATTCCATTCGATTCCATTCCATTCCATTCCATTCCATTCCATTCCATTCCATTCCATTCTATTCTATTGAATTCCATTCCATTCCATTCCATTCCTTTCCAATCCATTTCATTCTACTCGGGTTGATTCCATTCCATTCCATTCTATTCCATTCCATTCCATTCCATTCCATTCCATTCCATTCCGTTCTATTCGGGTTCATTCCATTCCATTCCATTCCATTCCATTCTATTCCATTGAATTCCATTCCATTCCATTCCATTCCATTCCATTCCATTCCATTCCATTCCGTTCTACTCGCGTTGATTCCATTCCATTCCATTCCATTCCATTCCATTCCATTCCCTTCCATTCGATTCCATTCGATTCCATTCGATTCGATTCCATTCCATTCCATTCCATTGCATTCCAATCCATTCCATTGTACTGGGGTTGATTCCATTCTATTCCACACCATTCCATTCGATTCCATTCGATTCCATTCGATTCCATTCCATTCCATTCCATTCCATTCCATTCCATTCCATTCCATTCTATTCCATTGAATTCCATTCCATTCCATTCCATTCCATTCCATTCCGTTCTACTCGGGTTGATTCCATTCCATTCCATTCCATTCCATTCCATTCCATTCCATTCGGTTCCATTCGATTCCATTCGATTCCATTCCATTTCACTCCATTCCTTTCCATTCCGTTCCGTTCCGTTCCGTTCCGTTCGGTTCCGTTCCGTTCTATTCGGGTTGATTCAATTCTATTCCATTCCATTCCATTCGATTCCATTCGATTCCATTCGATTCCATTCCATTCCATTCCATTCCATTCCATTCCATTCCATTCCATTCTATTCCATAGAATTTCATTCTATTCCATTCCATTCCATTCCATTCCATTCCATTCCATTCCATTCCATTCCATTCCAATCCATTCCATTCTACTCGGGTTGATTCCATTCCATTCCATTCCATTCCATTCCATTCCATTCCATTCCATTCCATTCCATTCCATTCCACTCCATTCCATTCCAATCCATTCCATTCTACTCGGGTTGATTCCATTCCATTCCATTCCATTCCATTCCATTCCATTCCATTCCATTCCATTCCATTCGGTTCCATTCGATTCCAATCGATTCCATTCCATTCCATTCCATCCCATTCCATTCCGTTTCATTCTATTCCATTGAATTCCATTCCATTCCATTCCATTCCATTCCAAACCATTCCATTCTTCTCGGGTTGATTCCACTCCATTCCATTCCATTCCATTCCATTCCATTCCATTCCATTCTATTCTAATGAATTCCATTCCATTCCATTCCATTCCATTCCAATCCATTCCATTCTACTCGGGTTGATTCCATTCCATTCCATTCCATTCCATTGCATTCCACTCCACTCCATTCCATTCCATTCCACTCCACTCAACTCCACTCCACTCCACTCCACTCCAATCCACTCCACTCCACTCCATTCTATTCCATTCCATCCCATTCCACTCGGGTTCATTCCATTCCATTCCATTCCATTCCATTCTATTCCATTGAATTCCATTCCATTCCATTCAATTCCATTCCATTCCATTCCATTCCATTCCGTTCTACTTGGGTTGATTCCATTCCATTCCATTCCATTCCATTCCATTCCATTCCATTCCATTCCATTCCATTCCATTCCATTCGGTTCCATTCCATTCCATTCCATTCCATTCCAATCCATTCCATTCTACTCGGGTTGATTCCATTCCATTCCATTCCATTCCATTCCATTCCATTCCATTCCATTCCATTCGGTTCCATTCGATTCCATTCGATTCCATTCCATTTCACTCCATTCCATTCCATTCCGTTCCGTTCCGTTCCGTTCCGTTCGGTTCCGTTCCGTTCTATTCGGGTTGATTCAATTCTATTCCATTCCATTCCATTCGATTCCATTCGATTCCATTCGATTCCATTCCATTCCATTCCATTCCATTCCATTCCATTCCATTCCATTCTATTCTATTGAATTCCATTCCATTCCATTCCATTCCTTTCCAATCCATTTCATTCTACTCGGGTTGATTCCATTCCATTCCATTCTATTCCATTCCATTCCATTCCATTCCATTCCATTCCATTCCGTTCTATTCGGGTTCATTCCATTCCATTCCATTCCATTCCATTCTATTCCATTGAATTCCATTCCATTCCATTCCATTCCATTCCATTCCATTCCATTCCATTCCGTTCTCCTCGCGTTGATTCCATTCCATTCCATTCCATTCCATTCCATTCCATTCCATTCCCTTCCATTCGATTCCATTCGATTCCATTCGATTCGATTCCATTCCATTCCATTCCATTGCATTCCAATCCATTCCATTATACTGGGGTTGATTCCATTCTATTCCACTCCATTCCATTCGATTCCATTCGATTCCATTCGATTCCATTCCATTCCATTCCATTCCATTCCATTCCATTCCATTCCATTCCATTCTATTCCATTGAATTCCATTCCATTCCATTCCATTCCATTCCGTTCTACTCGGGTTGATTCCATTCCATTCCATTCCATTCCATTCCATTCCATTCCATTCCATTCCATTCCAATCCACTCGATTCCATTCGATTCGATTCGATTCCATTCGATTCCATTCCATTCCAGTCCAATCCATTCCGTTCTACTCGGGTTGATTCCATTCCATTCCATTCCATTCCATTCCATTCCATTCCATTCCCTTCCATTCCAATCCATTCGGTTCCATTCGATTCCATTCGATTCCATACCAATTCACTCCATTCCATTCAGTTCCGTTCCGTTCCTTTCCGTTCCATTCTACTCGGGTTGATTCCATTCTATTCCACTCCATTCCATTCGATTCCATTCGATTCCATTCGATTCCATTCCATTCCATTCCATTCCATTCCATTCCATCCCATTCCCTTCCATTCTATTCTACTGAATTCCATTCCATTCCATTCCATTCCATTCCATTCCTATCCATTCCATTCTACTCGGGTTGATTCCATTCCATTCCATTCCATTCCATTCCGTTCTACTCGGGTTCATTCCATTCCATTCCATTCCATTCCATTCCATTCCATTCCATTCCGTTCTACTCGGGTCCATTCCATTCCATTCCATTCCATTCTATTCCATTTGATTCCATTCGATTCCATTCCATTCCATTCCATTCCATTTCATTCTATTCCATTGAATTCCATTCCATTCCATTCCATTCCATACCAATCCATTCCATTCGACTCGGGTTGATTCCATTCCATTCCATTCCATTCCATTCCATTCCATTCCATTCCATTCGATTCCATTCCATTCCATTCCATTCCATTCCAATCCATTCCAATCCATTCCGTTCTACTCGGGTTGATTCCATTCTATTCCACTCCATTCCGTTCGAATCCATTCGATTCCATTCGATTCCATTCCATTCCATTCCATTCCATTTCATTCTATTCCATTGAATTCCATTCCATTCCATTCCATTCCATTCCATTCCATTCCATTCCATTCCATTCGACTCGGGTTGATTCCATTCCATTCCATTCCATTCCATTAAATTCCATTCCATTCCATTCCATTCCATTCCATTCCATTCCATTCCATTCCATTCCATTCCATTCCATTCCATTCCTTTCCATTCCATTCCATTAAGTTCTACTCGGGTTCATTCCATTCCATTCCATTCCATTCCATTCCATTCCATTCCATTCCATTCCATTCCATTCCATTCCATTCCATTCCATTCCTTTCTACTCGGGTTGATTCCATTCCATTCAATTCCATTTCATTCCATTCCATTCCATTCCATTCCATTCCATTCCATTCCATTCCATTCCATTCCATTCCATTCCTTTCCTTTCCATTCCATTCCATTCCATTCCAATCCATTCCATTCTTCTCGGGTTGATTCCATTCCATTCCATTCCATTCCATTCCCTTCGGTTCCATTCCATTCTGTTCCATTCGATTCCATTCGATTCCATTCCATTTCACTCCGTTCCATTCCATTCCGTTCCGTTCCGTTCCGTTCTATTCGGGTTGATTCCATTCTATTCCACTCCATTCCATTCGATTCCATTCGATTCCATTCGATTCCATTCCATTCCATTCCATTCCATTCCATTCCATTCCATTTCATTCCATTATATTCTATTGAATTCCATTCCATTCCATTCCATTCCATTCCAATCCATTCCATTCTACTCGGGTTGATTCCATTCCATTCCATTCCATTCCATTCCATTCCATTCCATTCTTTTCCTTTCCATTCCATTCCATTCCATTCGGTTCCATTCGATTCCATTCGATTCCATTGCATTTCACTCCATTCCATTCCGTTCCTTTCCGTTCCGTTCCATTCCGTTCCGTTCCGTTCCATTCCGTTCCATTCCATTCCGTTCTACTCGGGTTGATTCCATTCCATTCCATTCCATTCCTTTCCATTCCATTCCATTCCATTCCATTCCAATCCATTCCATTCCATTCTATTCCATTGAATTCCATTCCATTCCATTCCATTCCATTCCATTCCATTCCATTCCGTTCTACTCGGGTTGATTCCATTCCATTCCATTCCATTCCATTCCATTCCATGCCATTCGGTTCCATTCGATTCCATTCGATTCCATTCCATTTCAGTCCATTCCATTCCGTTCCGTTCCGTTCCGTTCCGTTCCATTCCATTCCATTCCATTCCATTCTATTCCATTTGATTCCATTCGATTCCATTCCATTCCATTCCAGTCCATTTCATTCTATTCCATTGAATTCCATTCCATTCCATTCCATTCCATACCAATCCATTCCATTCGACTCGGGTTGATTCCATTCCATTCCATTCCATTCCATGCCATTCCATTCCATTCCATTCCATTCGATTCCGTTCCATTCCATTCCATTCCATTCCATTCCATTCCAATCCATTCCAATCCATTCCGTTCTACTCGGGTTGATTCCATTCTATTCCACTCCATTCCGTTCGATTCCATTCGATTCCATTCCATTCCATTCCATTCCATTTCATTCTATTCCATTGAATTCCATTCCATTCCATTCCATTCCATTCCATTCCATTCCAATCCATTCCATTCTACTCGGGTTGATTCCATTCCATTCCATTCCATTCCATTGCATTCCACTCCACTCCATTCCATTCCATTCCACTCCACTCAACTCCACTCCACTCCACTCCACTCCAATCCACTCCACTCCACTCCATTCTATTCCATTCCATCCCATTCCACTCGGGTTCATTCCATTCCATTCCATTCCATTCCATTCTATTCCATTGAATTCCATTCCATTCCATTCCATTCCATTCCATTCCATTCCATTCCATTCCGTTCTACTTGGGTTGATTCCATTCCATTCCATTCCATTCCATTCCATTCCATTCCATTCCATTCCATTCCATTCCATTCCATTCCATTCCATTCCATTCCATTCGGTTCCATTCCATTCCATTCCATTCCATTCCAATCCATTCCATTCTACTCGGGTTGATTCCATTCCATTCCATTCCATTCCATTCCATTCCATTCCATTCCATTCCATTCCATTCGGTTCCATTCGATTCCATTTGATTCCATTCCATTTCACTCCATTCCATTCCATTCCGTTCCGTTCCGTTCCGTTCCGTTCGGTTCCGTTCCGTTCTATTCGGGTTGATTCAATTCTATTCCATTCCATTCCATTCGATTCCATTCGATTCCATTCGATTCCATTCCATTCCATTCCATTCCATTCCATTCCATTCCATTCCATTATATTCTATTGAATTCCATTCCATTCCATTCCATTCCTTTCCAATCCATTTCATTCTACTCGGGTTGATTCCATTCCATTCCATTCTATTCCATTCCATTCCATTCCATTCCATTCCATTCCATTCCATTCCGTTCTATTCGGGTTCATTCCATTCCATTCCATTCCATTCCATTCTATTCCATTGAATTCCATTCCATTCCATTCCATTCCATTCCATTCCATTCCATTCCATTCCGTTCTACTCGCGTTGATTCCATTCCATTCCATTCCATTCCATTCCATTCCATTCCATTCCCTTCCATTCGATTCCATTCGATTCCATTCGATTCGATTCCATTCCATTCCATTCCATTGCATTCCAATCCATTCCATTGTACTGGGGTTGATTCCATTCTATTCCACTCCATTCCATTCGATTCCATTCGATTCCATTCGATTCCATTCCATTCCATTCCATTCCATTCCATTCCATTCCATTCCATTCTATTCCATTGAATTCCATTCCATTCCATTCCATTCCATTCCGTTCTACTCGGGTTGATTCCATTCCATTCCATTCCATTCCATTCCATTCCATTCCATTCCATTCCATTCCAATCCACTCGATTCCATTCGATTCGATTCGATTCCATTCGATTCCATTCCATTCCAGTCCAATCCATTCCGTTCTACTCGGGTTGATTCCATTCCATTCCATTCCATTCCATTCCATTCCATTCCATTCCCTTCCATTCCAATCCATTCGGTTCCATTCGATTCCATTCGATTCCATACCAATTCACTCCATTCCATTCAGTTCCGTTCCGTTCCTTTCCGTTCCATTCTACTCGGGTTGATTCCATTCTATTCCACTCCATTCCATTCGATTCCATTCGATTCCATTCGATTCCATTCCATTCCATTCCATTCCATTCCATTCCATTCCATCCCATTCCCTTCCATTCTATTCTACTGAATTCCATTCCATTCCATTCCATTCCATTCCTATCCATTCCATTCTACTCGGGTTGATTCCATTCCATTCCATTCCATTCCATTCCGTTCTACTCGGGTTCATTCCATTCCATTCCATTCCATTCCATTCCATTCCATTCCATTCCATTCCGTTCTACTCGGGTCCATTCCATTCCATTCCATTCCATTCTATTCCATTTGATTCCATTCGATTCCATTCCATTCCATTCCATTCCATTTCATTCTATTCCATTGAATTCCATTCCATTCCATTCCATTCCATACCAATCCATTCCATTCAACTCGGGTTGATTCCATTCCATTCCATTCCATTCCATTCCATTCCATTCCATTCCATTCGATTCCATTCCATTCCATTCCATTCCATTCCATTCCATTCCAATCCATTCCAATCCATTCCGTTCTACTCGGGTTGATTCCATTCTATTCCACTCCATTCCGTTCGAATCCATTCGATTCCATTCGATTCCATTCCATTCCATTCCATTCCATTTCATTCTATTCCATTGAATTCCATTCCATTCCATTCCATTCCATTCCATTCCATTCCATTCCATTCCATTCGACTCGGGTTGATTCCATTCCATTCCATTCCATTCCATTAAATTCC
The DNA here is from genome assembly GCF_029281585.2 of Gorilla gorilla gorilla. Classification (NCBI taxonomy): domain Eukaryota; kingdom Metazoa; phylum Chordata; class Mammalia; order Primates; family Hominidae; genus Gorilla; species Gorilla gorilla. Next base: position 9,951,031 of record NC_073236.2, on the reverse strand, counting down.
ATTCCATTCCATTCCATTCCATTCCATTCCATTCCATTCCATTCCATTCCATTCCATTCCTTTCCATTCCATTCCATTAAGTTCTACTCGGGTTCATTCCATTCCATTCCATTCCATTCCATTCCATTCCATTCCATTCCATTCCATTCCATTCCATTCCATTCCATTCCTTTCTACTCGGGTTGATTCCATTCCATTCAATTCCATTTCATTCCATTCCATTCCATTCCATTCCATTCCATTCCATTCCATTCCATTCCATTCCATTCCATTCCATTCCTTTCCTTTCCATTCCATTCCATTCCATTCCAATCCATTCCATTCTTCTCGGGTTGATTCCATTCCATTCCATTCCATTCCATTCCCTTCGGTTCCATTCCATTCTGTTCCATTCGATTCCATTCGATTCCATTCCATTTCACTCCGTTCCATTCCATTCCGTTCCGTTCCGTTCCGTTCTATTCGGGTTGATTCCATTCTATTCCACTCCATTCCATTCGATTCCATTCGATTCCATTCGATTCCATTCCATTCCATTCCATTCCATTCCATTCCATTCCATTTCATTCCATTATATTCTATTGAATTCCATTCCATTCCATTCCATTCCATTCCAATCCATTCCATTCTACTCGGGTTGATTCCATTCCATTCCATTCCATTCCATTCCATTCCATTCCATTCCATTCCATTCCATTCTTTTCCTTTCCATTCCATTCCATTCCATTCGGTTCCATTCGATTCCATTCGATTCCATTGCATTTCACTCCATTCCATTCCGTTCCTTTCCGTTCCGTTCCATTCCGTTCCGTTCCGTTCCATTCCGTTCCATTCCATTCCGTTCTACTCGGGTTGATTCCATTCCATTCCATTCCATTCCTTTCCATTCCATTCCATTCCATTCCATTCCAATCCATTCCATTCCATTCTATTCCATTGAATTCCATTCCATTCCATTCAATTCCATTCCATTCCATTCCATTCCATTCCGTTCTACTTGGGTTGATTCCATTCCATTCCATTCCATTCCATTCCATTCCATTCCATTCCATTCCATTCCATTCCATTCCATTCCATTCCATTCGGTTCCATTCCATTCCATTCCATTCCATTCCAATCCATTCCATTCTACTCGGGTTGATTCCATTCCATTCCATTCCATTCCATTCCATTCCATTCCATTCCATTCCATTCGGTTCCATTCGATTCCATTCGATTCCATTCCATTTCACTCCATTCCATTCCATTCCGTTCCGTTCCGTTCCGTTCCGTTCGGTTCCGTTCCGTTCTATTCGGGTTGATTCAATTCTATTCCATTCCATTCCATTCGATTCCATTCGATTCCATTCGATTCCATTCCATTCCATTCCATTCCATTCCATTCCATTCCATTCCATTCCATTCTATTCTATTGAATTCCATTCCATTCCATTCCATTCCTTTCCAATCCATTTCATTCTACTCGGGTTGATTCCATTCCATTCCATTCTATTCCATTCCATTCCATTCCATTCCATTCCATTCCATTCCGTTCTATTCGGGTTCATTCCATTCCATTCCATTCCATTCCATTCTATTCCATTGAATTCCATTCCATTCCATTCCATTCCATTCCATTCCATTCCATTCCATTCCGTTCTCCTCGCGTTGATTCCATTCCATTCCATTCCATTCCATTCCATTCCATTCCATTCCCTTCCATTCGATTCCATTCGATTCCATTCGATTCGATTCCATTCCATTCCATTCCATTGCATTCCAATCCATTCCATTATACTGGGGTTGATTCCATTCTATTCCACTCCATTCCATTCGATTCCATTCGATTCCATTCGATTCCATTCCATTCCATTCCATTCCATTCCATTCCATTCCATTCCATTCCATTCTATTCCATTGAATTCCATTCCATTCCATTCCATTCCATTCCGTTCTACTCGGGTTGATTCCATTCCATTCCATTCCATTCCATTCCATTCCATTCCATTCCATTCCATTCCAATCCACTCGATTCCATTCGATTCGATTCGATTCCATTCGATTCCATTCCATTCCAGTCCAATCCATTCCGTTCTACTCGGGTTGATTCCATTCCATTCCATTCCATTCCATTCCATTCCATTCCATTCCCTTCCATTCCAATCCATTCGGTTCCATTCGATTCCATTCGATTCCATACCAATTCACTCCATTCCATTCAGTTCCGTTCCGTTCCTTTCCGTTCCATTCTACTCGGGTTGATTCCATTCTATTCCACTCCATTCCATTCGATTCCATTCGATTCCATTCGATTCCATTCCATTCCATTCCATTCCATTCCATTCCATCCCATTCCCTTCCATTCTATTCTACTGAATTCCATTCCATTCCATTCCATTCCATTCCATTCCTATCCATTCCATTCTACTCGGGTTGATTCCATTCCATTCCATTCCATTCCATTCCGTTCTACTCGGGTTCATTCCATTCCATTCCATTCCATTCCATTCCATTCCATTCCATTCCGTTCTACTCGGGTCCATTCCATTCCATTCCATTCCATTCTATTCCATTTGATTCCATTCGATTCCATTCCATTCCATTCCATTCCATTTCATTCTATTCCATTGAATTCCATTCCATTCCATTCCATTCCATACCAATCCATTCCATTCGACTCGGGTTGATTCCATTCCATTCCATTCCATTCCATTCCATTCCATTCCATTCCATTCGATTCCATTCCATTCCATTCCATTCCATTCCAATCCATTCCAATCCATTCCGTTCTACTCGGGTTGATTCCATTCTATTCCACTCCATTCCGTTCGAATCCATTCGATTCCATTCGATTCCATTCCATTCCATTCCATTCCATTTCATTCTATTCCATTGAATTCCATTCCATTCCATTCCATTCCATTCCATTCCATTCCATTCCATTCCATTCGACTCGGGTTGATTCCATTCCATTCCATTCCATTCCATTAAATTCCATTCCATTCCATTCCATTCCATTCCATTCCATTCCATTCCATTCCATTCCATTCCATTCCATTCCATTCCTTTCCATTCCATTCCATTAAGTTCTACTCGGGTTCATTCCATTCCATTCCATTCCATTCCATTCCATTCCATTCCATTCCATTCCATTCCATTCCATTCCATTCCATTCCATTCCATTCCTTTCTACTCGGGTTGATTCCATTCCATTCAATTCCATTTCATTCCATTCCATTCCATTCCATTCCATTCCATTCCATTCCATTCCATTCCATTCCATTCCATTCCATTCCTTTCCTTTCCATTCCATTCCATTCCATTCCAATCCATTCCATTCTTCTCGGGTTGATTCCATTCCATTCCATTCCATTCCATTCCCTTCGGTTCCATTCCATTCTGTTCCATTCGATTCCATTCGATTCCATTCCATTTCACTCCGTTCCATTCCATTCCGTTCCGTTCCGTTCCGTTCTATTCGGGTTGATTCCATTCTATTCCACTCCATTCCATTCGATTCCATTCGATTCCATTCGATTCCATTCCATTCCATTCCATTCCATTCCATTCCATTCCATTTCATTCCATTATATTCTATTGAATTCCATTCCATTCCATTCCATTCCATTCCAATCCATTCCATTCTACTCGGGTTGATTCCATTCCATTCCATTCCATTCCATTCCATTCCATTCCATTCTTTTCCTTTCCATTCCATTCCATTCCATTCGGTTCCATTCGATTCCATTCGATTCCATTGCATTTCACTCCATTCCATTCCGTTCCTTTCCGTTCCGTTCCATTCCGTTCCGTTCCGTTCCATTCCGTTCCATTCCATTCCGTTCTACTCGGGTTGATTCCATTCCATTCCATTCCATTCCTTTCCATTCCATTCCATTCCATTCCATTCCAATCCATTCCATTCCATTCTATTCCATTGAATTCCATTCCATTCCATTCCATTCCATTCCATTCCATTCCATTCCGTTCTACTCGGGTTGATTCCATTCCATTCCATTCCATTCCATTCCATTCCATGCCATTCGGTTCCATTCGATTCCATTCGATTCCATTCCATTTCAGTCCATTCCATTCCGTTCCGTTCCGTTCCGTTCCGTTCCATTCCATTCCATTCCATTCCATTCTATTCCATTTGATTCCATTCGATTCCATTCCATTCCATTCCAGTCCATTTCATTCTATTCCATTGAATTCCATTCCATTCCATTCCATTCCATACCAATCCATTCCATTCGACTCGGGTTGATTCCATTCCATTCCATTCCATTCCATGCCATTCCATTCCATTCCATTCCATTCGATTCCGTTCCATTCCATTCCATTCCATTCCATTCCATTCCAATCCATTCCAATCCATTCCGTTCTACTCGGGTTGATTCCATTCTATTCCACTCCATTCCGTTCGATTCCATTCGATTCCATTCCATTCCATTCCATTCCATTTCATTCTATTCCATTGAATTCCATTCCATTCCATTCCATTCCATTCCATTCCATTCCAATCCATTCCATTCTACTCGGGTTGATTCCATTCCATTCCATTCCATTCCATTGCATTCCACTCCACTCCATTCCATTCCATTCCACTCCACTCAACTCCACTCCACTCCACTCCACTCCAATCCACTCCACTCCACTCCATTCTATTCCATTCCATCCCATTCCACTCGGGTTCATTCCATTCCATTCCATTCCATTCCATTCTATTCCATTGAATTCCATTCCATTCCATTCCATTCCATTCCATTCCATTCCATTCCATTCCGTTCTACTTGGGTTGATTCCATTCCATTCCATTCCATTCCATTCCATTCCATTCCATTCCATTCCATTCCATTCCATTCCATTCCATTCCATTCCATTCGGTTCCATTCCATTCCATTCCATTCCATTCCAATCCATTCCATTCTACTCGGGTTGATTCCATTCCATTCCATTCCATTCCATTCCATTCCATTCCATTCCATTCCATTCGGTTCCATTCGATTCCATTTGATTCCATTCCATTTCACTCCATTCCATTCCATTCCGTTCCGTTCCGTTCCGTTCCGTTCGGTTCCGTTCCGTTCTATTCGGGTTGATTCAATTCTATTCCATTCCATTCCATTCGATTCCATTCGATTCCATTCGATTCCATTCCATTCCATTCCATTCCATTCCATTCCATTCCATTCCATTATATTCTATTGAATTCCATTCCATTCCATTCCATTCCTTTCCAATCCATTTCATTCTACTCGGGTTGATTCCATTCCATTCCATTCTATTCCATTCCATTCCATTCCATTCCATTCCATTCCATTCCATTCCGTTCTATTCGGGTTCATTCCATTCCATTCCATTCCATTCCATTCTATTCCATTGAATTCCATTCCATTCCATTCCATTCCATTCCATTCCATTCCATTCCATTCCGTTCTACTCGCGTTGATTCCATTCCATTCCATTCCATTCCATTCCATTCCATTCCATTCCCTTCCATTCGATTCCATTCGATTCCATTCGATTCGATTCCATTCCATTCCATTCCATTGCATTCCAATCCATTCCATTGTACTGGGGTTGATTCCATTCTATTCCACTCCATTCCATTCGATTCCATTCGATTCCATTCGATTCCATTCCATTCCATTCCATTCCATTCCATTCCATTCCATTCCATTCTATTCCATTGAATTCCATTCCATTCCATTCCATTCCATTCCGTTCTACTCGGGTTGATTCCATTCCATTCCATTCCATTCCATTCCATTCCATTCCATTCCATTCCATTCCAATCCACTCGATTCCATTCGATTCGATTCGATTCCATTCGATTCCATTCCATTCCAGTCCAATCCATTCCGTTCTACTCGGGTTGATTCCATTCCATTCCATTCCATTCCATTCCATTCCATTCCATTCCCTTCCATTCCAATCCATTCGGTTCCATTCGATTCCATTCGATTCCATACCAATTCACTCCATTCCATTCAGTTCCGTTCCGTTCCTTTCCGTTCCATTCTACTCGGGTTGATTCCATTCTATTCCACTCCATTCCATTCGATTCCATTCGATTCCATTCGATTCCATTCCATTCCATTCCATTCCATTCCATTCCATTCCATCCCATTCCCTTCCATTCTATTCTACTGAATTCCATTCCATTCCATTCCATTCCATTCCTATCCATTCCATTCTACTCGGGTTGATTCCATTCCATTCCATTCCATTCCATTCCGTTCTACTCGGGTTCATTCCATTCCATTCCATTCCATTCCATTCCATTCCATTCCATTCCATTCCGTTCTACTCGGGTCCATTCCATTCCATTCCATTCCATTCTATTCCATTTGATTCCATTCGATTCCATTCCATTCCATTCCATTCCATTTCATTCTATTCCATTGAATTCCATTCCATTCCATTCCATTCCATACCAATCCATTCCATTCAACTCGGGTTGATTCCATTCCATTCCATTCCATTCCATTCCATTCCATTCCATTCCATTCGATTCCATTCCATTCCATTCCATTCCATTCCATTCCATTCCAATCCATTCCAATCCATTCCGTTCTACTCGGGTTGATTCCATTCTATTCCACTCCATTCCGTTCGAATCCATTCGATTCCATTCGATTCCATTCCATTCCATTCCATTCCATTTCATTCTATTCCATTGAATTCCATTCCATTCCATTCCATTCCATTCCATTCCATTCCATTCCATTCCATTCGACTCGGGTTGATTCCATTCCATTCCATTCCATTCCATTAAATTCCATTCCATTCCATTCCATTCCATTCCATTCCATTCCATTCCATTCCATTCCATTCCATTCCTTTCCATTCCATTCCATTAAGTTCTACTCGGGTTCATTCCATTCCATTCCATTCCATTCCATTCCATTCCATTCCATTCCATTCCATTCCATTCCATTCCATTCCATTCCTTTCTACTCGGGTTGATTCCATTCCATTCAATTCCATTTCATTCCATTCCATTCCATTCCATTCCATTCCATTCCATTCCATTCCATTCCATTCCATTCCATTCCATTCCTTTCCTTTCCATTCCATTCCATTCCATTCCAATCCATTCCATTCTTCTCGGGTTGATTCCATTCCATTCCATTCCATTCCATTCCCTTCGGTTCCATTCCATTCTGTTCCATTCGATTCCATTCGATTCCATTCCATTTCACTCCGTTCCATTCCATTCCGTTCCGTTCCGTTCCGTTCTATTCGGGTTGATTCCATTCTATTCCACTCCATTCCATTCGATTCCATTCGATTCCATTCGATTCCATTCCATTCCATTCCATTCCATTCCATTCCATTCCATTTCATTCCATTATATTCTATTGAATTCCATTCCATTCCATTCCATTCCATTCCAATCCATTCCATTCTACTCGGGTTGATTCCATTCCATTCCATTCCATTCCATTCCATTCCATTCCATTCCATTCCATTCCATTCTTTTCCTTTCCATTCCATTCCATTCCATTCGGTTCCATTCGATTCCATTCGATTCCATTGCATTTCACTCCATTCCATTCCGTTCCTTTCCGTTCCGTTCCATTCCGTTCCGTTCCGTTCCATTCCGTTCCATTCCATTCCGTTCTACTCGGGTTGATTCCATTCCATTCCATTCCATTCCTTTCCATTCCATTCCATTCCATTCCATTCCAATCCATTCCATTCCATTCTATTCCATTGAATTCCATTCCATTCCATTCCATTCCATTCCATTCCATTCCATTCCATTCCATTCCGTTCTACTCGGGTTGATTCCATTCCATTCCATTCCATTCCATTCCATTCCATGCCATTCGGTTCCATTCGATTCCATTCGATTCCATTCCATTTCAGTCCATTCCATTCCGTTCCGTTCCGTTCCGTTCCGTTCCATTCCGTTCCATTCCATTCCGTTCTACTCGGGTTGATTCCATTCTACTCCACTCCATTCCGTTTGATTCCATTCGATTCCATTCAATTCCATTCCATTCCATTCCATTCCATTCGATTCCTTTCCATTCCATTCCATTCCAATCCACTCGATTCCATTCGATTCGATTCGATTCCATTCGATTCCATTCCATTCCAGTCCAATCCATTCCGTTCTACTCGGGTTGATTCCATTCCATTCCATTCCATTCCATTCCATTCCATTCCATTCCCTTCCATTCCAATCCATTCGGTTCCATTCGATTCCATTCGATTCCATACCAATTCACTCCATTCCATTCAGTTCCGTTCCGTTCCTTTCCGTTCCATTCTACTCGGGTTGATTCCATTCTATTCCACTCCATTCCATTCGATTCCATTCGATTCCATTCGATTCCATTCCATTCCATTCCATCCCATTCCCTTCCATTCTATTCTACTGAATTCCATTCCATTCCATTCCATTCCATTCCTATCCATTCCATTCTACTCTGGTTGATTCCATTCCATTCCATTCCATTCCATTCCGTTCTACTCGGGTTCATTCCATTCCATTCCATTCCATTCCATTCCATTCCATTCCATTCCATTCCGTTCTACTCGGGTCCATTCCATTCCATTCCATTCCATTCTATTCCATTTGATTCCATTCGATTCCATTCCATTCCATTCCAGTCCATTTCATTCTATTCCATTGAATTCCATTCCATTCCATTCCATTCCATACCAATCCATTCCATTCGACTCGGGTTGATTCCATTCCATTCCATTCCATTCCATGCCATTCCATTCCATTCCATTCCATTCCATTCCGTTCCATTCCATTCCATTCCATTCCATTCCATTCCAATCCATTCCAATCCATTCCGTTCTACTCGGGTTGATTCCATTCTATTCCACTCCATTCCGTTCGATTCCATTCGATTCCATTCCATTCCATTCCATTCCATTTCATTCTATTCCATTGAATTCCATTCCATTCCATTCCATTCCATTCCATTCCATTCCATTCCATTCCATTCCATTCCATTCCATTCCATTCGACTCGGGTTGATTCCATTCCATTCCATTCCATTCCATTCCATTCCATTCCATTCCTTTCCATTCCATTCCATTAAGTTCTACTCGGGTTCATTCCATTGCATTCCATTCCATTCCATTCCATTCCATTCAATTGAATTCCATTCCATTCCATTCCATTCCATTCCATTCCATTCCATTCCATTCCTTTCTACTCGGGTTGATTCCATTCCATTCAATTCCATTCCATTCCATTCCATTCCATTCCATTGCATTCCATTCCATTCCATTCGATTCCATTCCATTCCTTTCCTTTCCATTCCATTCCATTCCATTCCAATCCATTCCATTCTTCTCGGGTTGATTCCATTCCATTCCATTCCATTCCCTTCGGTTCCATTCCATTCTGTTCCATTCGATTCCATTCGATTCCATTCCATTTCACTCCGTTCCATTCCATTCCGTTCCGTTCCGTTCCGTTCTATTCGGGTTGATTCCATTCTATTCCACTCCATTCCATTCGATTCCATTCGATTCCATTCGATTCCATTCCATTCCATTCCATTCCATTCCATTTCATTCCATTATATTCTATTGAATTCCATTCCATTCCATTCCATTCCATTCCAATCCATTCCATTCTACTCGGGTTGATTCCATTCCATTCCATTCCATTCCATTCCATTCCATTCCATTCCTTTCCATTCCATTCCATTCCATTCGGTTCCATTCGATTCCATTCGATTCCATTGCATTTCACTCAATTCCATTCCGTTCCTTTCCGTTCCGTTCCATTCCGTTCCGTTCCGTTCCATTCCGTTCCATTCCATTCCGTTCTACTCGGGTTGATTCCATTCCATTGCATTCCATTCCTTTCCATTCCATTCCATTCCATTCCATTCCAATCCATTCCATTCCATTCTATTCCATTGAATTCCATTCCATTCCATTCCATTCCATTCCATTCCATTCCATTCCATTCCATTCCATTCCATTCCATTCCGTTCTACTCGGGTTGATTCCATTCCATTCCATTCCATTCCATTCCATTCCATTCCATTCCATGCCATTCGGTTCCATTCGATTCCATTCGATTCCATTCCATTTCAGTCCATTCCATTCCGTTCCGTTCCGTTCCGTTCCGTTCCATTCCGTTCCATTCCATTCCGTTCTACTCGGGTTGATTCCATTCTACTCCACTCCATTCCGTTTGATTCCATTCGATTCCATTCAATTCCATTCCATTCCATTCCATTCCATTCGATTCCTTTCCATTTAATTCCATTCCATTCCATTCCATTCCATTCCATTCCATTCGATTCCTTTCCATTCCATTCCATTCCATTCTATTCCATTGAACTCCGTTCCATTCCATTCCATTCCATTCCAATCCATTCAATTCTACTCGGGTTGATTCCATTCCATTCCGTTCCGTTCCGTTCCGTTCCGTTCCATTCCGTTCTACTCGGGTTCATTCCATTCCATTCCATTCCATTCCATTCTATTCCATTGAATTCCATTCAATTCCATTCCATTCCATTCCATTCAATTCCATTCCATTCCATTCCATTCTACTCGGGATTATTCCATTCCATTCCATTCCATTCCATTCCATTCCATTCCATTCCATTCCATTCCATTCGATTCCATTCGATTCCATTCGATTCCATTCCATTCCATTCCATTCCATTCCATTCCAATCCATTCCATTCTACTCGGGTTGATTCCATTCCATTCCATTCCATTCCATTCCCTTCCCTTCCATTCCATTCCATTCGGTTCCATTCAATTCCATTCGATTCCATTCCGTTTCACTCCATTCGGTTCCGTTCCGTTCCGTTCCGTTCTACTCAGGTTGATTCCATTCTATTCCACTCCATTCCATTCGATACCATTCGATTCCATTCGATTCCATTCGATTCCATTCCATTCCATTCCATTCCTTTCCATTCCATTACATTCTATTCCATTGAATTCCATTCCATTCCATTCCATTCCATTCCAATCCTTTCCATTCTACTCGGGTTGATTCCATTCCATTCCATTCCATTCCATTTCTTTCCATTCCATTCAATTCGATTCCATTCGATTCCATTCCATTCCATTCCATTCCATTCCATTCCATTCCATTCCGTTCTATTCGGGTTCATTCCATTCCATTCCATTCCATTCCATTCCATTCTATTCCATTGAATTCCATTCCATTCCATTCCATTCCATTCCATTCCATTCCATTCCGTTCTACTTGGGTTGATTCCATTCCATTCCATTCCATTCCATTCCATTCCATTTAATTCCCTTCCATTCGATTTCATTCGATTCCATTCGATTCGATTCGATTCGATTCCATTCCATTCCATTCCATTCCAATCCATTCCATTCTACTCGGTTTGATTCCATTCTATTTCACTCCATTCCATTCGATTCCATTTGATTCCATTCGATTCCATTCCATTCCATTCCATTCCATTCCATTCCATTCCATTCCATTCCATTCCATTCCGTTCTACTCTGGTTGATTCCATTCCATTCCATGCCATTCCATTCCATTCCATTCCATTCCATTCCACTCGATTCCATTCGATTCGATTCCAATCCATTCCATTCCATTCCATTCCATTCCATTCCATTCCATTCCAATCCATTCCGTTCTACTCGGGTTGATTCCATTCCATTCCATTCCATTCCATTCCATTCCATTCCCTTCCATTCCAATCCATTCGGTTCCATTCGATTCCATTCGATTCCATTCCATTTCACTCCATTTCATTCCGTTCCGTTCCATTCCTTTCCGTTCCGTTCTACTCGGGTTGATTCCATTCTATTCCACTCCATTCAATTCGATTCCATTCGATTCCATTCGATTCCATTCAATTCCATTCCATTCCATTCCATTCCATTCCTTTCCATTCCAATCCATTCCATTCTACTCGGGTTGATTCCATTCCATTCCATTCCATTCCATTCCATTCCATTACATTCCAATCCACTCTTTTCCATTCGATTCGATTCGATTCCATTCGATTCCATTCCATTCCAGTCCAATCCATTCCATTCTACTCGGGTTGATTCCATTCCATTCCATTCCATTCCATTCCATTCCCTTCCATTCCCATCCATTCGGTTCCATTCGATTCCATTCGATTCCATACCAATTCACTCCATTCCATTCCGTTCCGTTCCGTTCCTTTCCGTTCCGTTCTACTCGGGTTGATTCCATTCTATTCCACTCCATTCCATTCGATTCCATTCGATTCCATTCGATTCCATTCCATTCCATTCCATTCCATTCCATTCCATCCCATTCCCTTCCATTCTATTCTACTGAATTCCGTTCCATTCCATTAAATTCCATTCCTATCCATTCCATTCTACTCGGGTTGATTCCATTCCATTCCATTCCATTCCATTCCGTTCTACTCGGGTTCATTCCATTCCATTCCATTCCATTCCATTCCATTCCATTCCATTCCATTCCATTCCATTCCATTCCGTTCTACTCGGGTCCATTCCATTCCATTCCATTCCATTCTATTCCATTCGATTCCATTCGATTCCATTCCATTCCATTCCATTCCATTCCAATCCATTCCATTATTCTCGGGTTGATTCCATTCCATTCCATTCCATTCCATTCCATTCCCTTCGGTTCCATTCCATTCTGTTCCATTCGATTCCATTCGATTCCATTCCATTTCACTCCGTTCCATTCCATTCCGTTCCGTTCCATTCCGTTCTATTCGGGTTGATTCCATTCTATTCCACTCCATTCCATTCGATTCCATTCGATTCCATTCGATTCCATTCCATTCCATTCCATTCCATTCCATTCCATTATATTCTATTGAATTCCATTCCATTCCATTCCATTCCATTCCAATCCATTCCATTCTACTCGGGTTGATTCCATTCCATTCCATTCCATTCCATTCCCTTCCATTCCATTCCATTCCATTCCATTCCATTCCATTCCATTCGGTTCCATTCGATTCCATTCGATTCCATTGCATTTCACTCCATTCCATTCCGTTCCTTTCCGTTCCGTTCCATTCCGTTCCGTTCCGTTCCATTCCGTTCCATTCCATTCCGTTCTACTCGGGTTGATTCCATTCTATTCCACTCCATTCCATTCGATTCCATACGATTCCATTCGATTCCATTCCATTCCATTCCATTCCATTCCATTCCATTCCATTCCATTTCATTCTATTCCATTGAATTCCATTCCATACCATTCCATTGCATTCCAATCCATTCCATTCTACTCGGTTTGATTCCATTCCATTCCATTCCATTCCATTCCATTCCATTCCATTCAATTCCATTGCATTCCATTCCGTTCTACTCGGATTCATTCAATTCCATTCAATTCCATTCCATTCTATTCCATTGAATTCCATTCCATTCCATTCCATTCCATTCCATTCCATTCCATTCCATTCCATTCCGTTCCATTCCGTTCTACTCGGGTTGATTCCATTCCATTCCATTCCATTCCATTCCATTCCATTCCAATCCATTCCATTCTACTCGGGTTGATTACATTCCATTCCATTCCATTCCATTGCATTCCCTTCCATTCCATTCCACTCGATTCCATTCGATTCCATTCGATTCCATTCCATTTCACTCCATTCCATTCCATTCCGTTCCGTTCCGTTCCGTTCTATTCAGGTTGATTCCATTATATTCCACTCCATTCCATTCGATTCCATTCGATTCCATTCCATTCCATTCCATTCCATTCCATTCCATTCCATTCCATTCCATTCCATTATATTCTATTGAATTCCATTCCATTCCATTGCATTCCATTCCAATCCATTCCATTCTACTCGGGTTGATTCCATTCCATTCCATTCCATTCCATTCCATTCCATTCCATTCCATTCCATTCCATTCCATTCCATTCCATTCCGTTCTATTCGGGTTCATTCCATTCCATTCCATTCCATTCCATTCCATTCTATTCCATTGAATTCCATTGCATTCCATTCCATTCCATTCCATTCCATTCCATTCCGTTCTACTTGGGTTGATTCCATTCCATTCCATTCCATTCCATTCCATTCCATTTAATTCCCTTCCATTCGATTTCATTCGATTCCATTCGATTCGATTCGATTCCATTCCATTCCATTCCATTCCATTCCATTCCAATCCATTCCATTCTACTCGGTTTGATTCCATTCTATTTCACTCCATTCCATTCGATTCCATTTGATTCCATTCGATTCCATTCCATTCCATTCCATTCCATTCCATTCCATTCCATTCCATTCCATTCCATTCCGTTCTACTCTGGTTGATTCCATTCCATTCCATGCCATTCCATTCCATTCCATTCCATTCCATTCCACTCGATTCCATTCGATTCGATTCCAATCCATTCCATTCCATTCCATTCCATTCCATTCCATTCCATTCCAATCCATTCCGTTCTACTCGGGTTGATTCCATTCCATTCCATTCCATTCCATTCCATTCCATTCCATTCCTTTCCATTCCAATCCATTCCATTCTACTCGGGTTGATTCCATTCCATTCCATTCCATTCCATTCCATTCCATTCCATTACATTCCAATCCACTCTTTTCCATTCGATTCGATTCGATTCCATTCGATTCCATTCCATTCCAGTCCAATCCATTCCATTCTACTCGGGTTGATTCCATTCCATTCCATTCCATTCCATTCCATTCCCTTCCATTCCCATCCATTCGGTTCCATTCGATTCCATTCGATTCCATACCAATTCACTCCATTCCATTCCGTTCCGTTCCGTTCCTTTCCGTTCCGTTCTACTCGGGTTGATTCCATTCTATTCCACTCCATTCCATTCGATTCCATTCGATTCCATTCGATTCCATTCCATTCCATTCCATTCCATTCCATTCCATCCCATTCCCTTCCATTCTATTCTACTGAATTCCATTCCATTCCATTCCATTCCATTCCTATCCATTCCATTCTACTCGGGTTGATTCCATTCCATTCCATTCCATTCCATTCCGTTCTACTCGGGTTCATTCCATTCCATTCCATTCCATTCCATTCCATTCCATTCCATTCCATTCCATTCCATTCCATTCCATTCCATTCCATTCCATTCCGTTCTACTCGGGTCCATTCCATTCCATTCCATTCCATTCTATTCCATTCGATTCCATTCGATTCCATTCCATTCCATTCCATTCCATTCCAATCCATTCCATTATTCTCGGGTTGATTCCATTCCATTCCATTCCATTCCATTCCATTCCCTTCGGTTCCATTCCATTCTGTTCCATTCGATTCCATTCGATTCCATTCCATTTCACTCCGTTCCATTCCATTCCGTTCCGTTCCATTCCGTTCTATTCGGGTTGATTCCATTCTATTCCACTCCATTCCATTCGATTCCATTCGATTCCATTCGATTCCATTCCATTCCATTCCATTCCATTCCATTCCATTATATTCTATTGAATTCCATTCCATTCCATTCCATTCCATTCCAATCCATTCCATTCTACTCGGGTTGATTCCATTCCATTCCATTCCATTCCATTCCCTTCCATTCCATTCCATTCCATTCCATTCCATTCCATTCCATTCCATTCGGTTCCATTCGATTCCATTCGATTCCATTGCATTTCACTCCATTCCATTCCGTTCCTTTCCGTTCCGTTCCATTCCGTTCCGTTCCGTTCCATTCCGTTCCATTCCATTCCGTTCTACTCGGGTTGATTCCATTCTATTCCACTCCATTCCATTCGATTCCATACGATTCCATTCGATTCCATTCCATTCCATTCCATTCCATTCCATTCCATTCCATTCCATTTCATTCTATTCCATTGAATTCCATTCCATACCATTCCATTGCATTCCAATCCATTCCATTCTACTCGGTTTGATTCCATTCCATTCCATTCCATTCCATTCCATTCCATTCCATTCCATTCCATTCAATTCCATTGCATTCCATTCCGTTCTACTCGGATTCATTCAATTCCATTCAATTCCATTCCATTCTATTCCATTGAATTCCATTCCATTCCATTCCATTCCATTCCATTCCATTCCATTCCATTCCATTCCGTTCCATTCCGTTCTACTCGGGTTGATTCCATTCCATTCCATTCCATTCCATTCCATTCCATTCCAATCCATTCCATTCTACTCGGGTTGATTCCATTCCATTCCATTCCATTCCATTCCATTCCCTTCCATTCCATTCCACTCGATTCCATTCGATTCCATTCGATTCCATTCCATTTCACTCCATTCCATTCCATTCCGTTCCGTTCCGTTCCGTTCTATTCAGGTTGATTCCATTATAATCCACTCCATTCCATTCGATTCCATTCGATTCCATTCCATTCCATTCCATTCCATTCCATTCCATTCCATTCCATTCCATTATATTCTATTGAATTCCATTCCATTCCATTGCATTCCATTCCAATCCATTCCATTCTACTCGGGTTGATTCCATTCCATTCCATTCCATTCCATTCCATTCCATTCCATTCCATTCCATTCCATTCCATTGCAATCCATTCCATTCTACTCTGGTTGATTCCATTCCATTCCATTCCATTCCATTCCATTCCCTTCCATTCCATTCCATTCGGTTCCATTCGATCCCATTCGATTCCATTCAAATTCACTCCATTCAATTCCGTTCCGTTCCGTTCCGTTCCGTTCCGTTCCATTCCGTTCCATTCCATTCCGTTCTACTCGGGTTGATTCCATTCTATTCCACTCCATTCCATTCCATTCCCTTCCAATCCATTCCATTCTACTCTGGTTGATTCCATTCCATTCCATTCCATTCCATTCCATTCCATTCCATTCCATTCCCTTCCATTCCATTCCATTCGATTCCACTCGATTCCATTCGATTCGATTCCACTCCATTCCATTCCATTCCATTCCATTCCATTCCATTCCAATCCATTCCATTCTACTCGGGTTGATTCCATTCCATTCCATTCCATTCCATTCCGTTCTACTCTGGTTCATTCCATTCCATTCCATTCCATTCCATTCCATTCCATTCCATTCCGTTCTACTCGGGTCCATTCCATTCCATTCCATTCCATTCTATTCCATTCGATTCCACTCCATTCCATTCCATTCCATTCCATTCCATTCCATTCCAATCCATTCCATTCGACTCGGGTTGATTCCATTCCATTCCATTCCATTCCATTCCATTCCATTCCATTCCATTCCATTCCATTCCATTCCATTCCATTCGATTCCATTCCATTCCATTCCATTCCATTCCATTCCATTCCATTCCATTCCACTCCATTCCATTAAGTTCTACGCATGTTCATTCCATTCCATTCCATTCCATTCCATTCCATTCCATTGAATTCCATTCCATTCCATTCCATTCCATTCCATTCCATTCCATTCCATTCCAATCCATTCCATTCCATTCCATTCCATTCCTTTCTACTCGGGTTGATTCCATTCCATTCCATTCCATTCCATTCCATTCCATTCCATTCCATTCCATTCCATTCAATTTGATTCCATACGATTCCATTCCATTCCGTTCCATTCCATTCCATTCCATTCCATTCCAATCCATTCCATTCTACTCGGGTTGATTCCATTCCATTCCATTCCATTCCATTCCCTTCGGTTCCATTCCATTCTGTTCCATTCGATTCCCTTCGATTCCATTCCATTTCACTCCGTTCCATTCCATTCCGTTCCGTTCCGTTCCGTTCTATTCGGGTTGATTCCATTCTATTCCACTCCATTCCATTCTATTCCATTTGATTCCATTCGATTCCATTCGATTCCATTCCATTCCATTCCATTCCATTCCATTCCATTCCATTCCATTATATTCTATTGAATTCCATTCCATTCCATTCCATTCCATTCCATTCGACTCGGGTTGATTCCATTCCATTCCATTCCATTCCATTCCATTCCATTCCATTCCATTCCATTCCATTCGATTCCATTCCATTCCATTCCATTCCTTTCCATTCCATTCCATTAAGTTCTACTCGTGTTCATTCCATTCCATTACATTCCATTCCATTCCATTCCATTCCATTCCATTCCATTCCATTCAATTGAATTCCATTCCATTCCATTCCATTCCATTCCATTCCATTCCATTCCATTCCATTCCATTCCATTCCATTCCATTCCTTTCTACTCGGGTTGATTCCATTCTATTCCATTCAATTCCATTCCATTCCGTTCCGTTCCATTCAATTCCATTCCATTCCATTCGATTCCATTCCATTCCATTCCATTCCATTCCATTCCATTCCATTCCATTCCAATCCATTCCATTATTCTCGGGTTGATTCCATTCCATTCCATTCCATTCCATTCCATTCCCTTCGGTTCCATTCCATTCTGTTCCATTCGATTCCATTCGATTCCATTCCATTTCATTCCGTTCCATTCCATTCCGTTCCGTTCCGTTCCGTTCTATTCGGGTTGATTCCATTCTGTTCCACTCCATTCCATTCGATTCCATTCGATTCCATTCGATTCCATTCCATTCCATTCCATTCCATTCCATTCCATTCCATTATATTCTATTGAATTCCATTCCATTCCATTCCATTCCATTCCAATCCATTCCATTCTACTCGGGTTGATTCCATTCCATTCCATTCCATTCCATTCCATTCCATTCCATTCCATTCCATTCCATTCGGTTCCATTCGATTCCATTCGATTCCATTGCATTTCACTCCATTCCATTCCGTTCCTTTCCGTTCCGTTCCATTCCGTTCCGTTCCGTTCCATTCCAATCCATTCCATTCTACTCGGGTTGATTCCATTCCATTCCATTCCATTCCATTCCATTCCATTCCATTCCCTTCCATTCCAATCCATTCGGTTCCATTCGATTCCATTCGATTCCATTCCGTTTCACTCCATTCCATTCCGTTCCGTTCCGTTCCTTTCCGTTCCGTTATACTCGGGTTGATTCCATTCTATTCCACTCCATTCCATTCGATTCCATTCGATTCCATTCGATTCCATTCCATTCCATTCCATTCCATTCCATTCCATCCCATTCCCTTCCATTCTATTCTATTGAATTCCATTCCATTCCATTCCATTCCATTCTTATCCATTCCATTCTACTCAGGTTGATTCCATTCCATTCCATTCCATTCCATTCCGTTCTACTCGGGTTCATTCCATTCCATTCCATTCCATTCCATTCCATTCCATTCCATTACATTACATTACATTCCGTTCTACTCGGGTCCATTCCATTCCATTCCATTCCGTTCTATTCCATTCGATTCCACTCCATTCCATTCCATTCCATTCCATTCCATTCCATTCCAATCCATTCCGTTCTACTCGGGTTGATTCCTTTCTATTCCACTCCACTCCGTTCGATTCCATTCGATTCCATTCGATTCCATTCCATTCCATTCCATTCCATTCCATTCCATTCCAATCCATTCCATTCGACTCGGGTTGATTCCATTCCATTCCATTCCATTCCATTCCATTCCATTCCATTCGATTCCATTCGATTCCATTCCATTCCATTCCATTCCATTCCATTCCATTCCATTCCATTCCATTCGATTCCATTCCACTCCATTCCATTCCATTCCATTCCACTCCATTCCATTAAGTTCTACGCGGGTTCATTCCATTCCATTCCATTCCATTCCATTCCATTCCATTCCATTCCATTCCATTCCATTCCTTTCTACTCGGGTTGATTCCATTCCATTCCATTCCATTCCATTCCATTCGATTCCATTCGATTCCATTCCATTCCGTTCCGTTCCGTTCCGTTCTATTCGGGTTGATTCCATTCTATTCCACTCCATTCCATTCGATTCTATTCGATTCCATTCGATTCCATTCCATTCCATTCCATTACATTCCATTCCATTCCATTCCATTCCATTCCAATCCATTCCATTCTACTCGGGTTGATTCCATTCCATTCCATTCCATTCCATTCCATTCCATTCCATTCCATTCCATTCCATTCCATTCCCTTCCATTCCATTCCATTCGGTTCCATTCGATTCCATTCGATTCCATTGTATTTCACTCCATTCCATTCCGTTCCGTTCCGTTCCGTTCCATTCTGTTCCTTTCCGTTCCATTCCGTTCCATTCCATTCCATTCTACTCGGGTTGATTCCATTCTATTCCACTCCATTCCATTCGATTCCATTCGATTCCATTCGATTCCATTCCATTCCATTCCATTCCATTCCATTCCATTCCATTTCATTCTATTCCATTGAATTCCATTCCATTCCATTCCATTCCATTCCAATCCTTTCCATTCTTCTCGGGTTGATTCCATTCCATTCCATTCCATTCCATTCCATTCCATTCCATTCCATTCCATTCCATTCCATTCCATTCCATTCCATTGCATTCCATTCCATTCTACTCGGATCCATTCCATTCCATTCAATTCCATTCCATTCCATTCCATTCCGTTCAATTCCGTTCTACTCGGGTTGATTCCATTCCATTCCATTCCATTTAATTCCATTCCATTCCATTCCATTGAATTCCATTAAATTCCGTTCCATTCCATTCCATTCCATTCCGTTCTACTCGGGTTGATTCCATTCCATTCCATTCCATTCCATTCCATTCCATTCCATTCCATTCCATTGCATTCGATTCCTCTCGATTCCATTCCATTCCACTCCATTCCAATCCATTCCATTCTCCTCGGGTTGATTCCATTCCATTCCATTCCATTCCATTCCATACCATTCCATTCCATTCGATTCGGTTCCATTCGATTCCATTCTATTCCATTGCATTTCACTCCATTCCATTCCGTTCCGTTCCATTCCGTTCCATTCCGTTCCGTTCCGGTCTATTCGGGTTGATTCCATTCTATTCCACTCCATACCATTCGATTCCATTCGATTCCATTCGATTCCATTCCATTCCATTCCATTCCATTCCATTCCATTCTATTCTATTGTATTCCATTCCATTCCATTCCATTCCATTCCTATCCATTCCATTCTAATCGGGTTGATTCCATTCCATTCCATTCCATTCCATTCCATTCCATTCCATTCCATTCCATTCCATTCAATTCCATTCCATTCCATTCCATTCCATTCCGTTCTACTCGGGTTCATTCCATTCCATTCCATTCCATTCCATTCCATTCCATTCCACTCCGTTCTACTCGGGTCCATTCCATTCCATTCCATTCCATTCCATTCCCTTCCAGTCCATTCGATTCCATTCCATTCCATTCCAATCCGTTCCATTCTACTCGGGTTGATTCCATTCCATTCCATTCCATTCCATTCCATTCCTTTCCATTCCATTCCATTCCATTCCATTCCATTTCATTCCAGTCCATTCCATTCGATTCCATTCCAATCCATTCCAATCCGTTCCATTCTACTCGGGTTGATTCCATTCCATTCCATTTCATTGCATTCCATTCCATTCCATTCCATTCCATTCCATTCCATTCCATTCCATTCCATTCCATTCCATTCCTTTCTACTCGGGTTGATTCCATTCTATTCCATTCCATTCCATTCGATTTCATTCGATTCCATTCGATTTCATTCCATTCCATTCTATTCCATTCCATTCCATTCTATTCCATTGAATTCCATTCCATTCCATTCCATTCCATTCCTTTCTATTCCATTCGATTCCATTCGATTCCATTCCATTCCATTCCACTCCATTCCATTCCTATCCATTCCATTCTACTCGGGTTGATTCTATTCCATTCCATTCCATTCCATTCCATTCCATTCCATTCCATTCGTTTCCATTCGATTCCATTCGATTCCATTCCATTTCACTCCATTCCATTCCGTTCCGCTCCGTTCCGTTCCATTCCGTTCCATTCCATTCCCTTCTACTCGGGTTGATTCCATTCTATTCCACTCCATTCCGTTCGATTCCATTCGATTCCATTCGATTGCATTCCATTCCATTCCATTCCATTCCATTTCATTCTATTCCATTGAATTCCATACCATTCCATTCCATTCCATTCCATTCCATTCCAATCCATTCCATTCTTCTCGGGTTGATTCCATTCCATTCCATTCGATTCCATTCCATTCCATTCCATTCCGTTCCATTCCATTCCATTCCGTTCCATTCCGTTCCATTCCATTCCATTCGATTCCATTCGATTCCATTCCATTCCATTCCATTCCATTCCATTCCATTCCATTCCATTCCGTTCTACTCGGGTTCATTCCATTCCATTCCATTCCATTCCATTCTATTCCATTGAATTCCATTCCATTCCATTCCATTCCATTTCATTCCGTTCTACTCGGGTTGATTCCATTCCATTCCATTCCATTCCATTCCATTCCATTCCATTCCATTCGATTCCATTCGATTCCATTCCATTCCATTCCATTCCATTCCAATCCATTCCATTCTACTCGGGTTGATTCCATTCCATTCCATTCCATTCCATTCCATTCCATTCCCTTCCATTCCATTCCATTCGATTCCATTCGATTCCATTCCATTCCATTTCATTCAATTCCATTCCATTCCATTCCGTTCTACTCGGGTTCATTCCATTCCTTTCCATTCCATTCCATTCCATTCCATTCCATTCCACTCCACTCCATTCCATTCCATTCCACTCCACTCAACTCCACTCCACTCCACTCCACTCCAATCCACTCCACTCCACTCCATTCCATTCCATTCCATTCCATTCCACTCGGGTTCATTCCATTCCATTCAATTCCATTCCATTCCATTCTATTCCATTGAATTCCATTCCATTCCATTCCATTCCATTCCATTCCATTCCATTCCGTTCTACTTGGGTTGATTCCATTCCATTCCATTCCATTCCATTCCATTCCATTCCATTCCATTCCATTCCATTCCATTCGATTCCATTCCATTCGATTCCATTCGATTCCATTCCCTTCCATTCCATTCCATTCCATTCCAATCCATTCCATTCTACTCGGGTTGATTCCATTCCATTCCATTCCATTCCATTCCGTTCCATTCCATTCCCTTCCATTCCATTCCATTCGGTTCCATTCGATTCCATTCGATTCCATTCCATTTCACTCCATTCCATTCCATTCCGTTCCGTTCCGTTCCGTTCCGTTCGGTTCCGTTCCGTTCTATTCGGGTTGATTCAATTCTATTCCATTCCACTCCATTCGATTCCATTCGATTCCATTCGATTCCATTCCATTCCATTCCATTCCGTTCCATTCCATTCCATTTCATTCCATTCCATTCTACTCTATTGAATTCCATTCCATTCCATTCCATTCCATTCCAATCCATTTCATTCTAGTCGGGTTGATTCCATTCCATTCCATTCCATTCCATTCCATTCCATTCCATTCCATTCGATTCCTTTCCATTCCATTCCATTCCACTCGGGTTCATTCCATTCCATTCCATTCCATTCCATTCCATTCTATTCCATTGAATTCCATTCTATTCCATTCCATTGCATTCCATTCCATTCCATTCCATTCCATTCCATTCCTTTCCTTTCCATTCCATTCCATTCCATTCCATTCCAATCCATTCCATTCCATTCTATTCCATTGAATTCCATTCCATTCCATTCCATTCCATTCCATTCCATTCCATTCCATTCCATTCCATTCCATTCCATTCCGTTCTACTCGGGTTGATTCCATTCTATTCCATTCCATTCCATTCCATTCCATTCCATTCCATTCCATTCCATGCCATTCCATGCCTTTCGGTTCCATTCGATTCCATTCCATTTCACTCCATTCCATTCCGTTCCGTTCCGGTCCATTCCGTTCCATTCCATTCCGTTCTACTCGGGTTGATTCCATTCTACTCCACTCCATTCCGTTCGATTCCATTCGATTCCATTCAATTCCATTCCATTCCATTCCATTCCTTTCCATTCCATTCCATTCCATTCTATTCCATTGAATTCCATTCCATTCCATTCCATTCCATTCCAATCCATTCCAGTCTACTCGGGTTGATTCCATTCCATTCCGTTCCGTTCCGTTCCGTTCCGTTCCATTCCGTTCTACTCGGGTTCATTCCATTCCATTCCATTCCATTCCATTCTATTCCTTTGAATTCCATTCCATTCCATTCCATTCCATTCCATTCCATTCCATTCCATTCCATTCCATTCCATTCTATTCCATTGAATTCCATTCCATTCCATTCCATTCCATTCCAATCCTTTCCATTCTACTCGGGTTGATTCCATTCCATTCCATTCCATACCATTCCTTTCCATTCCATTCCATTCGATTCCATTCGATTCCATTCCATTCCATTCCATTCCATTCCATTCCATTCCATTCCATTCTATTCCATTCCATTCCGTTCTATTCGGGTTCATTCCATTCCATTCCATTCCATTCCATTCTATTCCATTGAATTCCATTCCATTCCATTCCATTCCATTCCATTCCATTCGATTCCATTCCATTCGATTCCATTCGATTCCATTCCCTTCCATTCCATTCCATTCCATTCCAATCCATTCCATTCTACTCGGGTTGATTCCATTCCATTCCATTCCATTCCATTCCGTTCCATTCCATTCCCTTCCATTCCATTCCATTCGGTTCCATTCGATTCCATTCGATTCCTTTCCATTTCACTCCATTCCATTCCATTCCGTTCCGTTCGGTTCCGTCCGGTTCCGTTCCTTTCTATTCGGGTTGATTCAATTCTATTCCATTCCACTCCATTCGATTCCATTCGATTCCATTCGATTCCATTCCATTCCATTCCATTCCATTCCATTCCATTCCATTCCATTCCATTCTATTCTATTGAATTCCATTCCATTCCATTCCATTCCATTCCAATCCATTTCATTCTACTCGGCTTGATTCCATTCCATTCCATTCCATTCCATTCCATTCTATTCGATTCCTTTCCATTCCATTCCATTCCACTCGGGTTCATTCCATTCCATTCCATTCCATTCCATTCTATTCCATTGAATTCCATTCTATTCCATTCCATTGCATTCCATTCCATTCCATTCCATTACATTCCATTCCTTTCCTTTCCATTCCATTCCATTCCATTCCATTCCGTTCTACTCGGGTTGATTCCATTCCATTCCATTCCATTCCATTCCATTGCATTCCATTCCCTTCAATTCGCTTCCATTCGATTCCATTCGATTCCATTCCATTCCATTCCATTCCATTCCATTCCATTCCGTTCCAATCCATTCCATTCTACTCGGGTTGATTCCATTCTATTCCACTCCATTCCATTTGATTCCATTCGATTCCATTCGATTCCTTCCATTCCATTCCATTCCATTCTATTCCATTGAATTCCCTTCCATTCCATTCCATTCCATTCCATTCCATTCCATTCCGTTCTACTCGGGTTGATTCCATTCCATTCCATTCCATTCCATTCCATTCCATTCCACTCGATTCCATTCGATTCGATTCCATTCCATTCCTTTCCATTCCATTCAATTCCAATCCATTCCATTCTACTCGGGTTGATTCCATTCCATTCCATTCCATTCCATTCCATTCCATTCCATTCCATTCCAATCCATTTGGTTCCATTCGATTCCATTCAATTCCATTCCATTTCACTCCATTCAATTCCGTTCCGTTCCATTCATTTCCTTTTCTTTCTACTCGGGTTGATTCCATTCTATTCCACTCCATTCCATTCGATTCCATTCGATTCCATTCTATTCCATTCCATTCCATTCCATTCCATTCCATTCCATTCCATCCCATTCCCTTCCCTTCTATTCTATTGAATTCCATTACATTCCATTCCATTCCATTCCTATCCATTCCATTCTACTCGGGTTGATTCCATTCCATTCCATTCCATTCCATTCCGTTCTACTCGGGTTCATTCCATTTCATTCCATTCCTTTCCATTCCATTCCATTCAATTCCATTCCATTCCATTCCATTCCGTTCTACTCGGGTCCATTCCATTCCATTCCATTCCATTCTATTCCATTCGATTCCATTCGATTCCATTCCATTCCATTCCATTCCATTCCATTCCATTCCATTCCGTTCCAATCCATTCCGTTCTACTCGGGTTGATTCCATTCCATTCCATTCCATTCCATTCCATTCCATTCCATTCCATTTCATTCGATTCCATTCGATTCCATTCGATTCCATTCCATTCCATTCCATTCCATTCCATTCCATTCCCTTCCATTCCATTCCATTCGGTTCCATTCAATTCCATTCGATTCCATTCCATTTAACTCCATTCCGTTCCGTTCCGTTCCGTTCCGTTCCGTTCTACTCAGGTTGATTCCATTCTCTTCCACTCCATTCCATTCGATTCCATTCGATTCTATTCGATTCCATTCCATTCCATTCCATTCCATTCCATTCCATTCCATTCCATTCTATTCTATTGAATTCCATTCCATTCCATTCCATTCCATTCCAATCCTTTCCATTCTACTCGGGTTGATTCCATTCCATTCCATTCCATTCCATTCCTTTCCATTCCATTCCATTCGATTCCATTCCATTCCATTCCATTCCATTCCATTCCATTCCATTCCATTCCATTCCATTCCATTCCATTACGTTCTATTCGGGTTCATTCCATTCCATTCCATTCAATTCCATTCCATTCTATTCCATTGAATTCCATTCCATTCCATTCCATTCCATTCCATTCCATTCCATTCCATTCCATTCCATTCCATTCCATTCCGTTCTAATCGGGTTGATTCCATTCCATTCCATTCCATTCCATTCCATTTCATTCGATTCCATTCGATTCCATTCGATTCCATTCCATTCCATTCCATTCCATTCCATTCCCTTCCATTCCATTCCATTCGGTTCCATTCAATTCCATTCGATTCCATTCCATTTCACTCCATTCCGTTCCGTTCCGTTCCGTTCCGTTCCGTTCTACTCAGGTTGATTCCATTCTCTTCCACTCCATTCCATTCGATTCCATTCGATTCCATTCGATTCGATTCCAATCCATTCCATTCCATTCCATTCCATTCCAATCCATTCCATTCTACTCGGGCTGATTCCATTCTATTCCACTCCATTGCATTCGATTCCATTCGATTCCATTCCATTCCATTCCATTCCATTCCATTCCATTCCATTCCATTCCAATCCATTCCATTCTACACGGGTTGATTCCATTCCATTCCATTCCATTCCATTCCATTCCATTCCATTCCATTCCCTTCCATTCCAATCCATTCGGTTCCATTTGATTCCATTCGATTCCATTCCATTTCACTCCATTCCATTCCGTTCCGTTCCATTCCTTTCCTTTCCGTTCTACTCGGGTTGATTCCATTCTATTCCACTCCATTCCATTCGATTCCATTCGATTCCATTCTATTCCATTCCATTCCATTCCATTCTATTCCATTGAATTCCATTCCATTCCATTCCATTCCATTTCATTCCATTCCATTCCATTCCATTCCATTCCATTCCATTCCATTCCGTTCTACTCGGGTTGATTCCATTCCATTCCATTCCATTCCATTCCATTCCATTCCATTCCATTCCATTCCATTCCAATCCATTCCATTCGATTCCATTCGATTCCATTCCATTCCATTCCATTCCATTCCATTCCAATCCGTTCCATTCTACTCGTGTTGATTCCAATCCATTCCATTCCATTCCATTCCATTCCATTCCCTTCCATTCCATTCCATTCGATTCCATTCAATTCCATTCCATTCCATTCCATTCAATTCCATTCCATTCCATTCCGTTCTACTCGGGTTCATTCCATTCCATTCCATTCCATTCCATTCTATTCCATTGAATTCCAATCCATTCCATTCCATTCCAGTCCATTCCATTCCATTCCATTCCATTCCATTCCATTCTATTCCATTCCGTTCTACTCGGGTTGATTCCATTCCATTCCATTCCATTCCATTCCATTCCATTCCACTCCACTCTTTTCCATTCCATTCCACTCCACTCAACTCCACTCCACTCCACTCCACTCCAATCCACTCTACTCCACTCCATTCCATTCCATTCCTTTCCATTCCACTCGGGTTCATTCCATTCCATTCCATTCCATTCCATTCTATTCCATTGAATTCCATTCCATTCCATTCCATTCCATTCCATTCCATTCCATTCCATTCCATTCCGTTCTACTCGGGTTGATTCCATTCCATTCCATTCCATTCCATTCCATTGCATTCCATTCCCTTCAATTCGCTTCCATTCGATTCCATTCCATTCCATTCCATTCCATTCCATTCCATTCCATTCCATTCCATTCCAATCCATTCCATTCTACTCGGGTTGATTCCATTCTATTCCACTCCATTCCATTTGATTCCATTCGATTCCATTCGATTCCTTCCATTCCTTTCCATTCCATTCTATTCCATTGAATTCCATTCCATTCCATTCCATTCCATTCCATTCCATTCCATTCCGTTCTACTCGGGTTGATTCCATTCCATTCCATTCCATTCCATTCCACTCGATTCCATTCGATTCGATTCCATTCCATTCCTTTCCATTCCATTCAATTCCAATCCATTCCATTCTACTCGGGTTGATTCCATTCCATTCCATTCCATTCCATTCCATTCCAATCCATTCGGTTCCATTCGATTCCATTCAATTCCATTCCATTTCACTCCATTCCATTCCGTTCCGTTCCATTCATTTCCTTTTCTTTCTACTCGGGTTGATTCCATTCTATTCCACTCCATTCCATTCGATTCCATTCGATTCCATTCTATTCCATTCCATTCCATTCCATTCCATTCCATTCCATTCCATCCCATTCCCTTCCCTTCTATTCTATTGAATTCCATTACATTCCATTCCATTCCATTCCATTCCTATCCATTCCATTCTACTCGGGTTGATTCCATTCCATTCCATTCCATTCCATTCCATTCCGTTCTACTCGGGTTCATTCCATTTCATTCCATTCCTTTCCATTCCATTCCATTCAATTCCATTCCATTCCATTCCATTCCGTTCTACTCGGGTCCATTCCATTCCATTCCATTCTATTCCATTCGATTCCATTCGATTCCATTCCATTCCATTCCATTCCATTCCATTCCATTCCATTCCAATCCATTCCGTTCTACTCGGGTTGATTCCATTCCATTCCATTCCATTCCATTCCATTCCATTCCATTCCATTCCATTCCATTTCATTCGATTCCATTCGATTCCATTCGATTCCATTCCATTCCATTCCATTCCATTCCATTCCATTCCCTTCCATTCCATTCCATTCGGTTCCATTCAATTCCATTCGATTCCATTCCATTTAACTCCATTCCGTTCCGTTCCGTTCCATTCCGTTCCGTTCTACTCAGGTTGATTCCATTCTCTTCCACTCCATTCCATTCGATACCATTCGATTCTATTCGATTCCATTCCATTCCATTCCATTCCATTCTGTTCTATTGAATTCCATTCCATTCCATTCCATTCCATTCCAATCCTTTCCATTCTACTCGGGTTGATTCCATTCCATTCCATTCCATTCCATTCCTTTCCATTCCATTCCATTCGATTCCATTCCATTCCATTCCATTCCATTCCATTCCATTCCATTCCATTCCATTCCATTCCATTACGTTCTATTCGGGTTCATTCCATTCCATTCCATTCCATTCCATTCCATTCTATTCCATTGAATTCCATTCCATTCCATTCCATTCCATTCCATTCCATTCCATTCCATTCCATTCCATTCCGTTCTAATCGGGTTGATTCCATTCCATTCCATTCCATTCCATTCCATTCCATTCCATTTCATTCGATTCCATTCGATTCCATTCGATTCCATTCCATTCCATTCCATTCCATTCCATTCCCTTCCATTCCATTCCATTCGGTTCCATTCAATTCCATTCGATTCCATTCCATTTCACTCCATTCCGTTCCGTTCCGTTCCGTTCCGTTCCGTTCTACTCAGGTTGATTCCATTCTCTTCCACTCCATTCCATTCGATTCCATTCGATTCCATTCGATTCGATTCCAATCCATTCCATTCCATTCCATTCCATTCCAATCCATTCCATTCTACTCGGGCTGATTCCATTCTATTCCACTCCATTCCATTCGATTCCATTCGATTCCATTCCATGCCATTCCATTCCATTCCATTCCATTCCATTCCATTCCATTCCATTCCAATCCATTCCATTCTACACGGGTTGATTCCATTCCATTCCATTCCATTCCATTCCATTCCATTCCATTCCCTTCCATTCCAATCCATTCGGTTCCATTCGATTCCATTCGATTCCATTCCATTTCACTCCATTCCATTCCGTTCCGTTCCATTCCTTTCCTTTCCGTTCTACTCGGGTTGATTCCATTCTATTCCACTCCATTCCATTCGATTCCATTCGATTCCATTCTATTCCATTCCATTCCATTCCATTCTATTCCATTGAATTCCATTCCATTCCATTCCATTCCATTTCATTCCATTCCATTCCATTCCATTCCATTCCATTCCATTCCATTCCATTCCATTCCATTCCGTTCTACTCGGGTTGATTCCATTCCATTCCATTCCATTCCATTCCATTCCATTCCATTCCATTCCATTCCATTCCATTCGATTCCATTCCATTCCATTCCATTCCAATCCGTTCCATTCTACTCGTGTTGATTCCAATCCATTCCATTCCATTCCATTCCATTCCATTCCATTCCCTTCCTTTCCATTCCATTCGATTCCATTCAATTCCATTCCATTCCATTCCATTCAATTCCATTCCATTCCATTCCGTTCTACTCGGGTTCATTCCATTCCATTCCATTCCATTCCATTCTATTCCATTGAATTCCAATCCATTCCATTCCATTCCAATCCATTCCATTCCATTCCATTCCATTCCATTCCATTCCATTCCATTCCGTTCTACTCGGGTTGATTCCATTCCATTCCATTCCATTCCATTCCATTCCATTCCATTCCATTCCACTCCACTCCACTCCATTCCATTCCACTCCACTCAACTCCACTCCACTCCACTCCACTCCAATCCACTCTACTCCACTCCATTCCATTCCATTCCTTTCCATTCCACTCGGGTTCATTCCATTCCATTCCATTCCATTCCATTCTATTCCATTGAATTCCATTCCATTCCATTCCATTCCATTCCA
This sequence comes from Gorilla gorilla gorilla, assembly GCF_029281585.2. NCBI lineage: Eukaryota > Metazoa > Chordata > Mammalia > Primates > Hominidae > Gorilla > Gorilla gorilla. The sequence goes on along the minus strand of NC_073236.2, from coordinate 9,919,932 downwards.
TTCCATTCCATTCCATTCCTTTCCATTCCATTCCATTCCGTTCTACTTGGGTTGATTCCATTCCATTCCATTCCATTCCATTCCATTCGATTCCATTCCATTCGATTCCATTCGATTCCATTTCCTTCCATTTCATTCCATTCCATTCCAATCCATTCCATTCTACTCGGGTTGATTCCATTCCATTCCATTCCATTCCATTCCATTCCATTCCATTCCCTTCCATTCCATTCCATTCGGTTCCATTCGATTCCACTCGATTCCATTCCATTTCACTCCATTCCATTCCATTCCGTTCCGTTCCGTTCCGTTCGGTTCCGTTCCGTTCTATTCGGGTTGATTCAATTCTATTCCATTCCATTCCATTCCATTCCATTCAATTCCATTCGATTCCATTCCATTCCATTCCATTCCATTCCATTCCATTCCATTCCATTCTATTCTATTGAATTCCATTCCATTCCATTCCATTCCATTCCAATCCATTTCATTCTACTCGGGTTGATTCCATTCCATTCCATTCCATTCCATTCCATTCCGTTCGATTCCATTCCATTCCATTCCATTCCACTCGGGTTCATTCCATTCCATTCCATTCCATTCCATTCTATTCCATTGAATTCCATTCTATTCCATTCCATTGCATTCCATTCCATTCCATTCCATTCCATTCCATTCCATTCCATTCCCTTCCATTCCAATCCATTCGGTTCCATTCGATTCCATTCGATTCCATTCCATTTCACTCCATTCCATTCCGTTCCGTTCCATTCCTTTCCTTTCCGTTCTACTCGGGTTGATTCCATTCTATTCCACTCCATTCCATTCGATTCCATTCGATTCCATTCTATTCCATTCCATTCCATTCCATTCTATTCCATTGAATTCCATTCCATTCCATTCCATTCCATTTCATTCCATTCCATTCCATTCCATTCCATTCCATTCCATTCCATTCCATTCCGTTCTACACGGGTTGATTCCATTCCATTCCATTCCATTCCATTCCATTCCATTCCATTCCATTCCATTCCATTCCATTCCATTCGATTCCATTCGATTCCATTCCATTCCATTCCATTCCATTCCATTCCCTTCCATTCCATTCCATTCGGTTCCATTCAATTCCATTCGATTCCATTCCATTTCACTCTATTCCGTTCCGTTCCGTTCCGTTCCGTTCCGTTCTACTCAGGTTGATTCCATTCTATTCCACTCCATTCCATTCGATTCCATTCGATTCCATTCGATTCGATTCCATTCCATTCCATTCCATTCCATTCCATTCCATTCCATTCTATTCCATTGAATTCCATTCCATTCCATTCCATTCCATTCCATTCCAATCCTTTCCATTCTACTCGGGTTGATTCCATTCCATTCCATTCCATTCCATTCCTTTCCATTCCATTCCATTCGATTCCATTCGATTCCATTCCATTCCATTCCATTCCATTCCATTCCATTCCATTCCATTCCATTCCATTCCATTCCGTTCTATTCGGGTTCATTCCATTCCATTCCATTCCATTCCATTCCATTCTATTCCATTGAATTCCATTCCATTCCATTCCATTCCATTCCATTCCATTCCGTTCTACTCGGGTTGATTCCATTCCATTCCATTCCATTCCATTCCATTCCATTCCCTTCAATTCGATTCCATTCGATTCCATTCGATTCGATTCCATTCCATTCCATTCCATTCCATTCCATTCCATTCCAATCCATTCCATTCTACTCGGGTTGATTCCATTCTATTCCACTCCATTCCATTCGATTCCATTCGATTCCATTCGATTCCATTCCATTCCATTCCATTCCATTCCATTCTATTCCATTGAATTCCATTCCATTCGATTCCATTCCATTCCATTCCATTCCATTCCGTTCTACTCGGGTTGATTCCATTCCATTCCATTCAGTTCGATTCCATTCCATTCCACTCGATTCCATTCGATTCGATTCCATTCCATTCCATTTTATTCCATTCCATTCTAATCAATTCCATTTTACTCGGGTTGATTCCATTCCATTCCATTCCATTCCATTCCATTCCATTCCATTCCATTCCATTCCATTCCATTATATTCCCTTCCATTCCAATCCATTCGGTTCCATTCGATTCCATTCGATTCCATTCCATTTCACTCCATTCCATTCCGTTCCGTTCCATTCCTTTCCTTTCCGTTCTACTCGGGTTGATTCCATTCTATTCCACTCCATTCCATTCGATTCCATTCGATTCCATTCTATTCCATTCCATTCCATTCCATTCCATTCCATTCCATTCCATCCCATTCCCTTCCCTTCTATTCTATTGAATTCCATTCCATTCCATTCCATTCCATTCCATTCCTATCCATTCCATTCTACTCGGGTTGATTCCATTCCATTCCATTCCATTCCATTCCGTTCTACTCGGGTTCATTCCATTCCATTCCATTCCATTCCATTCCATTCCATTCCATTCCATTCCGTTCTACTCGGGTCCATTCCATTCCATTCCATTCCATTCTATTCCATTCGGTTCCATTCGATTCCCTTCCATTCCATTCCATTCCATTCCATTCCATTCCATTCCATTCCAATCCATTCCGTTCTACTCGGGTTGATAGCATTCCATTCAGTTCCATTCCATTCCATTCCATTCCATTCCATTTCTTTCGATTCCATTCGATTCCATTCGATTCCATTGCATTCCATTCCATTCCATTCCATTCCATTCCCTTCCATTCCATTCCATTCGGTTCCATTCAATTCCATTCGATTCCATTCCATTTCACTCCATTCCGTTCCGTTCCGTTCCGTTCCGTTCCGTTCCGTTCTACTCAGGTTGATTCCATTCTATTCCACTCCATTCCATTCGATTCCATTCGATTCCATTCGATTCCATTCCATTCCATTCCATTCCATTCCATTCCATTCTATTCCATTGAATTCCATTCCATTCCATTCCATTCCATTCCAATCCTTTCCATTCTACTCGGGTTAATTCCATTCCATTCCATTCCATTCCCTTCCATTCCATTCCATTCCGTTCTATTAGGGTTCATTCCATTCCATTCCATTCCATTCCATTGTATTCCATTGAATTCCATTCCATTCCATTCCATTCCATTCCATTCCATTCCATTCCATTCCGTTCTACTCGGGTTGATTCCATTCCATTCCATTCCATTCCATTCCCTTCAATTCGATTCCATTCGATTCCATTCGATTCGATTCCATTCCATTCCATTGCATTCCATCCCATTCCATTCCAATCCATTCCATTCTACTCGGGTTGATTCCATTCTATTCAACTCCATTCCATTTGATTCCATTCGATTCCATTCGATTCCATTCCATTCCATTCAATTCCATTCCATTCCATTCCATTCTATTCCATTGAATTCCATTCCATTCCATTCCATTCCATTCCATTCCATTCCATTCCATTCCATTCCATTCCGTTCTACTCGGGTTGATTCCATTCCATTCCATTCCATTCCATTCCATTCTATTCCATTCCATTCCATTCCACTCGATTCCATTCGATTCGATTCCATTCCATTCCATTCCATTCCATTCCATTCCATTCCATTCCATTCCATTCCCTTCCATTCCAATCCATTCGGTTCCATTCGATTCCATTCGATTCCATTCCATTTCACTCCATTCCATTCCGTTCCGTTCCATTCCTTTCCTTTCCGTTCTACTCGGGTTGATTCCATTCTATTCCACTCCATTCCATTCGATTCCATTCGATTCCATTCTGTTCCATTCCATTCCATTCCATTCGATTCCATTCAAATCCATTCGATTCCATTCCATTCCATTCCATTCCATTCCATTCCATTCCATTCCATTCCATTCTATTGAATTCCATTCCATTCCATTCCATTCCATTCCAATCCATTTCATTCTACTCGGGTTGATTCCATTCCATTCCATTCCATTCCATTCCATTCCATTCGATTCCATTCCATTCCATTCCATTCCACTCGGGTTCATTCCATTCCATTCCATTCCATTCTATTCTATTCCATTGAATTCCATTCTATTCCATTCCATTGCATTCCATTCCATTCCATTCCATTCCATTCCATTCCATTCCATTCCATTCCATTCCTTTCCATTCCATTCCATTCCATTCCATTCCAATCCATTCAATTCCATTCTATTCCATTGAATTCCATTCCATTCCATTCCATTCCATTCCATTCCATTCCATTCCATTGAATTCCATTCCATTCCATTCCATTCCATTCCATTCCATTCCATTCCATTCCATTCCGTTCTACTCGGGTTGATTCCATTCCATTCCATTCCATTCCATTCCATTCCATTCCATTCCATTCCATTCCATTCGATTCCATTCCATTCCATTCCATTCCATTCCATTCCATGCCATTCCATGCCTTTCGGTTCCATTCGATTCCATTCGATTCCATTCCATTTCACTCCATTCCATTCCGTTCCGTTCCGTTCCGTTCCGTTCCGTTCCGTTCCATTCCGTTCCATTCCATTCCGTTCTACTCGGGTTGATTCCATTCTACTCCACTCCATTCCGTTCGATTCCATTCGATTCCATTCCATTCCATTCCATTCCATTCCTTTCCATTCCATTCTATTCCATTGAACTCCATTCCATTCCATTCCATTCCATTCCAAACAATTCCAGTCTACTCGGGTTGATTCCATTCCATTCCGTTCCGTTCCGTTCCGTTTCGTTCCATTCCGTTCTACTCGGGTTCATTCCATTCCATTCCATTCCATTCCATTCCATTCTATTCCTTTGAATTCCATTCCATTCCATTCCCTTCCATTCCATTCGATTCCATTCCATTCCATTCCGTTCTACTCGGGTTGATTCCATTCCATTCCATTCCATTCCATTCCATTCCATTCGATTCCATTCGATTCCATTCGATTCCATTCCATTCCATTCCATGCCATTCCATTCCCTTCCATTCCATTCCATTCGGTTCCATTCAATTCCATTCGATTCCATTCCATTTCACTCCATTCCGTTCCGTTCCGTTCCGTTCCGTTCCATTCCGTTCTACTCGGGTTCATTCCATTCCATTCCATTCCATTCCATTCTATTCCTTTGAATTCCATTCCATTCCATTCCATTCCATTCCATTCCATTCCATTCCATTCCATTCCATTCTATTCCATTGAATTCCATTCCATTCCATTCCATTCCATTCCAATCCTTTCCATTCTACTCGGGTTGATTCCATTCCATTCCATTCCATACCATTCCTTTCCATTCCATTCCATTCGATTCCATTCGATTCCATTCCATTCCATTCCATTCCATTCCATTCCATTCCATTCCATTCTATTCCATTCCATTCCGTTCTATTCGGGTTCATTCCATTCCATTCCATTCCATTCCATTCTATTCCATTGAATTCCATTCCATTCCATTCCATTCCATTCCATTCCATTCGATTCCATTCCATTCGATTCCATTCGATTCCATTCCCTTCCATTCCATTCCATTCCATTCCAATCCATTCCATTCTACTCGGGTTGATTCCATTCCATTCCATTCCATTCCATTCCGTTCCATTCCATTCCCTTCCATTCCATTCCATTCGGTTCCATTCGATTCCATTCGATTCCTTTCCATTTCACTCCATTCCATTCCATTCCGTTCCGTTCGGTTCCGTCCGGTTCCGTTCCTTTCTATTCGGGTTGATTCAATTCTATTCCATTCCACTCCATTCGATTCCATTCGATTCCATTCGATTCCATTCCATTCCATTCCATTCCATTCCATTCCATTCCATTCCATTCCATTCTATTCTATTGAATTCCATTCCATTCCATTCCATTCCATTCCAATCCATTTCATTCTACTCGGCTTGATTCCATTCCATTCCATTCCATTCCATTCCATTCTATTCGATTCCTTTCCATTCCATTCCATTCCACTCGGGTTCATTCCATTCCATTCCATTCCATTCCATTCTATTCCATTGAATTCCATTCTATTCCATTCCATTGCATTCCATTCCATTCCATTCCATTACATTCCATTCCTTTCCTTTCCATTCCATTCCATTCCATTCCATTCCGTTCTACTCGGGTTGATTCCATTCCATTCCATTCCATTCCATTCCATTGCATTCCATTCCCTTCAATTCGCTTCCATTCGATTCCATTCGATTCCATTCCATTCCATTCCATTCCATTCCATTCCATTCCGTTCCAATCCATTCCATTCTACTCGGGTTGATTCCATTCTATTCCACTCCATTCCATTTGATTCCATTCGATTCCATTCGATTCCTTCCATTCCATTCCATTCCATTCTATTCCATTGAATTCCCTTCCATTCCATTCCATTCCATTCCATTCCATTCCATTCCGTTCTACTCGGGTTGATTCCATTCCATTCCATTCCATTCCATTCCATTCCATTCCACTCGATTCCATTCGATTCGATTCCATTCCATTCCTTTCCATTCCATTCAATTCCAATCCATTCCATTCTACTCGGGTTGATTCCATTCCATTCCATTCCATTCCATTCCATTCCATTCCATTCCATTCCAATCCATTTGGTTCCATTCGATTCCATTCAATTCCATTCCATTTCACTCCATTCAATTCCGTTCCGTTCCATTCATTTCCTTTTCTTTCTACTCGGGTTGATTCCATTCTATTCCACTCCATTCCATTCGATTCCATTCGATTCCATTCTATTCCATTCCATTCCATTCCATTCCATTCCATTCCATTCCATCCCATTCCCTTCCCTTCTATTCTATTGAATTCCATTACATTCCATTCCATTCCATTCCTATCCATTCCATTCTACTCGGGTTGATTCCATTCCATTCCATTCCATTCCATTCCGTTCTACTCGGGTTCATTCCATTTCATTCCATTCCTTTCCATTCCATTCCATTCAATTCCATTCCATTCCATTCCATTCCGTTCTACTCGGGTCCATTCCATTCCATTCCATTCCATTCTATTCCATTCGATTCCATTCGATTCCATTCCATTCCATTCCATTCCATTCCATTCCATTCCATTCCATTCCAATCCATTCCGTTCTACTCGGGTTGATTCCATTCCATTCCATTCCATTCCATTCCATTCCATTCCATTCCATTTCATTCGATTCCATTCGATTCCATTCGATTCCATTCCATTCCATTCCATTCCATTCCATTCCATTCCCTTCCATTCCATTCCATTCGGTTCCATTCAATTCCATTCGATTCCATTCCATTTAACTCCATTCCGTTCCGTTCCGTTCCGTTCCGTTCCGTTCTACTCAGGTTGATTCCATTCTCTTCCACTCCATTCCATTCGATTCCATTCGATTCTATTCGATTCCATTCCATTCCATTCCATTCCATTCCATTCCATTCCATTCCATTCTATTCTATTGAATTCCATTCCATTCCATTCCATTCCATTCCAATCCTTTCCATTCTACTCGGGTTGATTCCATTCCATTCCATTCCATTCCATTCCTTTCCATTCCATTCCATTCGATTCCATTCCATTCCATTCCATTCCATTCCATTCCATTCCATTCCATTCCATTCCATTCCATTCCATTACGTTCTATTCGGGTTCATTCCATTCCATTCCATTCAATTCCATTCCATTCTATTCCATTGAATTCCATTCCATTCCATTCCATTCCATTCCATTCCATTCCATTCCATTCCATTCCATTCCATTCCATTCCGTTCTAATCGGGTTGATTCCATTCCATTCCATTCCATTCCATTCCATTTCATTCGATTCCATTCGATTCCATTCGATTCCATTCCATTCCATTCCATTCCATTCCATTCCCTTCCATTCCATTCCATTCGGTTCCATTCAATTCCATTCGATTCCATTCCATTTCACTCCATTCCGTTCCGTTCCGTTCCGTTCCGTTCCGTTCTACTCAGGTTGATTCCATTCTCTTCCACTCCATTCCATTCGATTCCATTCGATTCCATTCGATTCGATTCCAATCCATTCCATTCCATTCCATTCCATTCCAATCCATTCCATTCTACTCGGGCTGATTCCATTCTATTCCACTCCATTGCATTCGATTCCATTCGATTCCATTCCATTCCATTCCATTCCATTCCATTCCATTCCATTCCATTCCAATCCATTCCATTCTACACGGGTTGATTCCATTCCATTCCATTCCATTCCATTCCATTCCATTCCATTCCATTCCCTTCCATTCCAATCCATTCGGTTCCATTCGATTCCATTCGATTCCATTCCATTTCACTCCATTCCATTCCGTTCCGTTCCATTCCTTTCCTTTCCGTTCTACTCGGGTTGATTCCATTCTATTCCACTCCATTCCATTCGATTCCATTCGATTCCATTCTATTCCATTCCATTCCATTCCATTCTATTCCATTGAATTCCATTCCATTCCATTCCATTCCATTTCATTCCATTCCATTCCATTCCATTCCATTCCATTCCATTCCATTCCGTTCTACTCGGGTTGATTCCATTCCATTCCATTCCATTCCATTCCATTCCATTCCATTCCATTCCATTCCATTCCAATCCATTCCATTCGATTCCATTCGATTCCATTCCATTCCATTCCATTCCATTCCATTCCAATCCGTTCCATTCTACTCGTGTTGATTCCAATCCATTCCATTCCATTCCATTCCATTCCATTCCCTTCCATTCCATTCCATTCGATTCCATTCCATTCCATTCCATTCCATTCCATTCAATTCCATTCCATTCCATTCCGTTCTACTCGGGTTCATTCCATTCCATTCCATTCCATTCCATTCTATTCCATTGAATTCCAATCCATTCCATTCCATTCCAGTCCATTCCATTCCATTCCATTCCATTCCATTCCATTCTATTCCATTCCGTTCTACTCGGGTTGATTCCATTCCATTCCATTCCATTCCATTCCATTCCATTCCACTCCACTCTTTTCCATTCCATTCCACTCCACTCAACTCCACTCCACTCCACTCCACTCCAATCCACTCTACTCCACTCCATTCCATTCCATTCCTTTCCATTCCACTCGGGTTCATTCCATTCCATTCCATTCCATTCCATTCTATTCCATTGAATTCCATTCCATTCCATTCCATTCCATTCCATTCCATTCCATTCCATTCCATTCCGTTCTACTCGGGTTGATTCCATTCCATTCCATTCCATTCCATTCCATTGCATTCCATTCCCTTCAATTCGCTTCCATTCGATTCCATTCCATTCCATTCCATTCCATTCCATTCCATTCCATTCCATTCCATTCCAATCCATTCCATTCTACTCGGGTTGATTCCATTCTATTCCACTCCATTCCATTTGATTCCATTCGATTCCATTCGATTCCTTCCATTCCTTTCCATTCCATTCTATTCCATTGAATTCCATTCCATTCCATTCCATTCCATTCCATTCCATTCCATTCCGTTCTACTCGGGTTGATTCCATTCCATTCCATTCCATTCCATTCCACTCGATTCCATTCGATTCGATTCCATTCCATTCCTTTCCATTCCATTCAATTCCAATCCATTCCATTCTACTCGGGTTGATTCCATTCCATTCCATTCCATTCCATTCCATTCCATTCCAATCCATTCGGTTCCATTCGATTCCATTCAATTCCATTCCATTTCACTCCATTCCATTCCGTTCCGTTCCATTCATTTCCTTTTCTTTCTACTCGGGTTGATTCCATTCTATTCCACTCCATTCCATTCGATTCCATTCGATTCCATTCTATTCCATTCCATTCCATTCCATTCCATTCCATTCCATTCCATCCCATTCCCTTCCCTTCTATTCTATTGAATTCCATTACATTCCATTCCATTCCATTCCATTCCTATCCATTCCATTCTACTCGGGTTGATTCCATTCCATTCCATTCCATTCCATTCCATTCCGTTCTACTCGGGTTCATTCCATTTCATTCCATTCCTTTCCATTCCATTCCATTCAATTCCATTCCATTCCATTCCATTCCGTTCTACTCGGGTCCATTCCATTCCATTCCATTCTATTCCATTCGATTCCATTCGATTCCATTCCATTCCATTCCATTCCATTCCATTCCATTCCATTCCAATCCATTCCGTTCTACTCGGGTTGATTCCATTCCATTCCATTCCATTCCATTCCATTCCATTCCATTCCATTCCATTCCATTTCATTCGATTCCATTCGATTCCATTCGATTCCATTCCATTCCATTCCATTCCATTCCATTCCATTCCCTTCCATTCCATTCCATTCGGTTCCATTCAATTCCATTCGATTCCATTCCATTTAACTCCATTCCGTTCCGTTCCGTTCCATTCCGTTCCGTTCTACTCAGGTTGATTCCATTCTCTTCCACTCCATTCCATTCGATACCATTCGATTCTATTCGATTCCATTCCATTCCATTCCATTCCATTCTGTTCTATTGAATTCCATTCCATTCCATTCCATTCCATTCCAATCCTTTCCATTCTACTCGGGTTGATTCCATTCCATTCCATTCCATTCCATTCCTTTCCATTCCATTCCATTCGATTCCATTCCATTCCATTCCATTCCATTCCATTCCATTCCATTCCATTCCATTCCATTCCATTACGTTCTATTCGGGTTCATTCCATTCCATTCCATTCCATTCCATTCCATTCTATTCCATTGAATTCCATTCCATTCCATTCCATTCCATTCCATTCCATTCCATTCCATTCCATTCCATTCCGTTCTAATCGGGTTGATTCCATTCCATTCCATTCCATTCCATTCCATTCCATTCCATTTCATTCGATTCCATTCGATTCCATTCGATTCCATTCCATTCCATTCCATTCCATTCCATTCCCTTCCATTCCATTCCATTCGGTTCCATTCAATTCCATTCGATTCCATTCCATTTCACTCCATTCCGTTCCGTTCCGTTCCGTTCCGTTCCGTTCTACTCAGGTTGATTCCATTCTCTTCCACTCCATTCCATTCGATTCCATTCGATTCCATTCGATTCGATTCCAATCCATTCCATTCCATTCCATTCCATTCCAATCCATTCCATTCTACTCGGGCTGATTCCATTCTATTCCACTCCATTCCATTCGATTCCATTCGATTCCATTCCATGCCATTCCATTCCATTCCATTCCATTCCATTCCATTCCATTCCATTCCAATCCATTCCATTCTACACGGGTTGATTCCATTCCATTCCATTCCATTCCATTCCATTCCATTCCATTCCCTTCCATTCCAATCCATTCGGTTCCATTCGATTCCATTCGATTCCATTCCATTTCACTCCATTCCATTCCGTTCCGTTCCATTCCTTTCCTTTCCGTTCTACTCGGGTTGATTCCATTCTATTCCACTCCATTCCATTCGATTCCATTCGATTCCATTCTATTCCATTCCATTCCATTCCATTCTATTCCATTGAATTCCATTCCATTCCATTCCATTCCATTTCATTCCATTCCATTCCATTCCATTCCATTCCATTCCATTCCATTCCATTCCATTCCATTCCGTTCTACTCGGGTTGATTCCATTCCATTCCATTCCATTCCATTCCATTCCATTCCATTCCATTCCATTCCATTCCATTCGATTCCATTCCATTCCATTCCATTCCAATCCGTTCCATTCTACTCGTGTTGATTCCAATCCATTCCATTCCATTCCATTCCATTCCATTCCATTCCCTTCCTTTCCATTCCATTCGATTCCATTCAATTCCATTCCATTCCATTCCATTCAATTCCATTCCATTCCATTCCGTTCTACTCGGGTTCATTCCATTCCATTCCATTCCATTCCATTCTATTCCATTGAATTCCAATCCATTCCATTCCATTCCAATCCATTCCATTCCATTCCATTCCATTCCATTCCATTCCATTCCATTCCGTTCTACTCGGGTTGATTCCATTCCATTCCATTCCATTCCATTCCATTCCATTCCATTCCATTCCACTCCACTCCACTCCATTCCATTCCACTCCACTCAACTCCACTCCACTCCACTCCACTCCAATCCACTCTACTCCACTCCATTCCATTCCATTCCTTTCCATTCCACTCGGGTTCATTCCATTCCATTCCATTCCATTCCATTCTATTCCATTGAATTCCATTCCATTCCATTCCATTCCATTCCATTCCATTCCATTCCATTCCTTTCCATTCCATTCCATTCCGTTCTACTTGGGTTGATTCCATTCCATTCCATTCCATTCCATTCCATTCGATTCCATTCCATTCGATTCCATTCGATTCCATTTCCTTCCATTTCATTCCATTCCATTCCAATCCATTCCATTCTACTCGGGTTGATTCCATTCCATTCCATTCCATTCCATTCCATTCCATTCCATTCCCTTCCATTCCATTCCATTCGGTTCCATTCGATTCCACTCGATTCCATTCCATTTCACTCCATTCCATTCCATTCCGTTCCGTTCCGTTCCGTTCGGTTCCGTTCCGTTCTATTCGGGTTGATTCAATTCTATTCCATTCCATTCCATTCGATTCCATTCAATTCCATTCGATTCCATTCCATTCCATTCCATTCCATTCCATTCCATTCCATTCCATTCTATTCTATTGAATTCCATTCCATTCCATTCCATTCCATTCCAATCCATTTCATTCTACTCGGGTTGATTCCATTCCATTCCATTCCATTCCATTCCATTCCGTTCGATTCCATTCCATTCCATTCCATTCCACTCGGGTTCATTCCATTCCATTCCATTCCATTCCATTCTATTCCATTGAATTCCATTCTATTCCATTCCATTGCATTCCATTCCATTCCATTCCATTCCATTCCATTCCATTCCATTCCCTTCCATTCCAATCCATTCGGTTCCATTCGATTCCATTCGATTCCATTCCATTTCACTCCATTCCATTCCGTTCCGTTCCATTCCTTTCCTTTCCGTTCTACTCGGGTTGATTCCATTCTATTCCACTCCATTCCATTCGATTCCATTCGATTCCATTCTATTCCATTCCATTCCATTCCATTCTATTCCATTGAATTCCATTCCATTCCATTCCATTCCATTTCATTCCATTCCATTCCATTCCATTCCATTCCATTCCATTCCATTCCATTCCGTTCTACACGGGTTGATTCCATTCCATTCCATTCCATTCCATTCCATTCCATTCCATTCCATTCCATTCCATTCCATTCCATTCGATTCCATTCGATTCCATTCCATTCCATTCCATTCCATTCCATTCCCTTCCATTCAATTCCATTCGGTTCCATTCAATTCCATTCGATTCCATTCCATTTCACTCTATTCCGTTCCGTTCCGTTCCGTTCCGTTCCGTTCTACTCAGGTTGATTCCATTCTATTCCACTCCATTCCATTCGATTCCATTCGATTCCATTCGATTCGATTCCATTCCATTCCATTCCATTCCATTCCATTCCATTCCATTCTATTCCATTGAATTCCATTCCATTCCATTCCATTCCATTCCATTCCAATCCTTTCCATTCTACTCGGGTTGATTCCATTCCATTCCATTCCATTCCATTCCTTTCCATTCCATTCCATTCGATTCCATTCGATTCCATTCCATTCCATTCCATTCCATTCCATTCCATTCCATTCCATTCCATTCCATTCCATTCCGTTCTATTCGGGTTCATTCCATTCCATTCCATTCCATTCCATTCCATTCTATTCCATTGAATTCCATTCCATTCCATTCCATTCCATTCCATTCCATTCCGTTCTACTCGGGTTGATTCCATTCCATTCCATTCCATTCCATTCCATTCCATTCCCTTCAATTCGATTCCATTCGATTCCATTCGATTCGATTCCATTCCATTCCATTCCATTCCATTCCATTCCATTCCAATCCATTCCATTCTACTCGGGTTGATTCCATTCTATTCCACTCCATTCCATTCGATTCCATTCGATTCCATTCGATTCCATTCCATTCCATTCCATTCCATTCCATTCTATTCCATTGAATTCCATTCCATTCGATTCCATTCCATTCCATTCCATTCCATTCCGTTCTACTCGGGTTGATTCCATTCCATTCCATTCAGTTCGATTCCATTCCATTCCACTCGATTCCATTCGATTCGATTCCATTCCATTCCATTTTATTCCATTCCATTCTAATCAATTCCATTTTACTCGGGTTGATTCCATTCCATTCCATTCCATTCCATTCCATTCCATTCCATTCCATTCCATTCCATTCCATTATATTCCCTTCCATTCCAATCCATTCGGTTCCATTCGATTCCATTCGATTCCATTCCATTTCACTCCATTCCATTCCGTTCCGTTCCATTCCTTTCCTTTCCGTTCTACTCGGGTTGATTCCATTCTATTCCACTCCATTCCATTCGATTCCATTCGATTCCATTCTATTCCATTCCATTCCATTCCATTCCATTCCATTCCATTCCATCCCATTCCCTTCCCTTCTATTCTATTGAATTCCATTCCATTCCATTCCATTCCATTCCATTCCTATCCATTCCATTCTACTCGGGTTGATTCCATTCCATTCCATTCCATTCCATTCCGTTCTACTCGGGTTCATTCCATTCCATTCCATTCCATTCCATTCCATTCCATTCCATTCCATTCCGTTCTACTCGGGTCCATTCCATTCCATTCCATTCCATTCTATTCCATTCGGTTCCATTCGATTCCCTTCCATTCCATTCCATTCCATTCCATTCCATTCCATTCCATTCCAATCCATTCCGTTCTACTCGGGTTGATAGCATTCCATTCAGTTCCATTCCATTCCATTCCATTCCATTCCATTTCTTTCGATTCCATTCGATTCCATTCGATTCCATTGCATTCCATTCCATTCCATTCCATTCCATTCCCTTCCATTCCATTCCATTCGGTTCCATTCAATTCCATTCGATTCCATTCCATTTCACTCCATTCCGTTCCGTTCCGTTCCGTTCCGTTCCGTTCCGTTCTACTCAGGTTGATTCCATTCTATTCCACTCCATTCCATTCGATTCCATTCGATTCCATTCGATTCCATTCCATTCCATTCCATTCCATTCCATTCCATTCTATTCCATTGAATTCCATTCCATTCCATTCCATTCCATTCCAATCCTTTCCATTCTACTCGGGTTAATTCCATTCCATTCCATTCCATTCCCTTTCATTCCATTCCATTCCGTTCTATTAGGGTTCATTCCATTCCATTCCATTCCATTCCATTGTATTCCATTGAATTCCATTCCATTCCATTCCATTCCATTCCATTCCATTCCATTCCATTCCGTTCTACTCGGGTTGATTCCATTCCATTCCATTCCATTCCATTCCCTTCAATTCGATTCCATTCGATTCCATTCGATTCGATTCCATTCCATTCCATTGCATTCCATCCCATTCCATTCCAATCCATTCCATTCTACTCCGGTTGATTCCATTCTATTCAACTCCATTCCATTTGATTCCATTCGATTCCATTCGATTCCATTCCATTCCATTCAATTCCATTCCATTCCATTCCATTCTATTCCATTGAATTCCATTCCATTCCATTCCATTCCATTCCATTCCATTCCATTCCATTCCATTCCATTCCGTTCTACTCGGGTTGATTCCATTCCATTCCATTCCATTCCATTCCATTCCATTCCATTCCATTCTATTCCATTCCATTCCATTCCACTCGATTCCATTCGATTCGATTCCATTCCATTCCATTCCATTCCATTCCATTCCATTCCATTCCATTCCATTCCCTTCCATTCCAATCCATTCGGTTCCATTCGATTCCATTCGATTCCATTCCATTTCACTCCATTCCATTCCGTTCCGTTCCATTCCTTTCCTTTCCGTTCTACTCGGGTTGATTCCATTCTATTCCACTCCATTCCATTCGATTCCATTCGATTCCATTCTGTTCCATTCCATTCCATTCCATTCGATTCCATTCAAATCCATTCGATTCCATTCCATTCCATTCCATTCCATTCCATTCCATTCCATTCCATTCCATTCTATTGAATTCCATTCCATTCCATTCCATTCCATTCCAATCCATTTCATTCTACTCGGGTTGATTCCATTCCATTCCATTCCATTCCATTCCATTCCATTCGATTCCATTCCATTCCATTCCATTCCACTCGGGTTCATTCCATTCCATTCCATTCCATTCTATTCTATTCCATTGAATTCCATTCTATTCCATTCCATTGCATTCCATTCCATTCCATTCCATTCCATTCCATTCCATTCCATTCCATTCCATTCCTTTCCATTCCATTCCATTCCATTCCATTCCAATCCATTCAATTCCATTCTATTCCATTGAATTCCATTCCATTCCATTCCATTCCATTCCATTCCATTCCATTCCATTGAATTCCATTCCATTCCATTCCATTCCATTCCATTCCATTCCATTCCATTCCATTCCGTTCTACTCGGGTTGATTCCATTCCATTCCATTCCATTCCATTCCATTCCATTCCATTCCATTCCATTCCATTCGATTCCATTCCATTCCATTCCATTCCATTCCATTCCATGCCATTCCATGCCTTTCGGTTCCATTCGATTCCATTCGATTCCATTCCATTTCACTCCATTCCATTCCGTTCCGTTCCGTTCCGTTCCGTTCCGTTCCGTTCCATTCCGTTCCATTCCATTCCGTTCTACTCGGGTTGATTCCATTCTACTCCACTCCATTCCGTTCGATTCCATTCGATTCCATTCCATTCCATTCCATTCCATTCCTTTCCATTCCATTCTATTCCATTGAACTCCATTCCATTCCATTCCATTCCATTCCAAACCATTCCAGTCTACTCGGGTTGATTCCATTCCATTCCGTTCCGTTCCGTTCCGTTTCGTTCCATTCCGTTCTACTCGGGTTCATTCCATTCCATTCCATTCCATTCCATTCCATTCCATTCTATTCCTTTGAATTCCATTCCATTCCATTCCCTTCCATTCCATTCGATTCCATTCCATTCCATTCCGTTCTACTCGGGTTGATTCCATTCCATTCCATTCCATTCCATTCCATTCCATTCGATTCCATTCGATTCCATTCGATTCCATTCCATTCCATTCCATGCCATTCCATTCCCTTCCATTCCATTCCATTCGGTTCCATTCAATTCCATTCGATTCCATTCCATTTCACTCCATTCCGTTCCGTTCCGTTCCGTTCCGTTCCGTTCTACTCAGGTTGATTCCATTCTATTCCACTCCATTCCATTCGATTCCATTCGATTCCATTCGATTCCATGCCATTCCATTCCATTCCATTCCATTCCATTCCATTCCATTCCATTCCATTCTATTCCATTGAAATCCATTCCATTCCATTCCATTCCATTCCAATTCTTTCCATTCTACTCGGGTTGATTCCATTCCATTCCATTCCATTCCATTCCTTTCCATTCCATTCCATTCGATTCCATTCGATTCCATTCCATTCCATTCCATTCCATTCCATTCCATTCCATTCCATTCCATTCCGTTCTACTCGGCTTGATTCCATTCCATTCCATTCCATTCCATTCCATTCCATTCCCTTCAATTCGATTCCATTCGATTCCATTCGATTCGATTCCATTCCATTCCATTCCATTCCAATCCATTCCATTCTACTCGGGTTGATTCCATTCTATTCCACTCCATTCCATTCGATTCCATTCGATTCCATTCCATTCCATTCCATTCCATTCCATTCTATTCCATTGAATTCCATTCCATTCCATTCCATTCCATTCCATTCCATTCCATTCCATTCCATTCCATTCCGTTCTACTCGGGTTGATTCCATTCCATTCCATTCCATTCCATTCCATTCCACTCGATTCCATTCAATACGATTCCATTCCATTCCATTCCATTCCATTCCAATCCAATCCATTCCATTCTACTCGGGTTGATTCCATTCCATTCCATTCCATTCCATTCCATTCCATTCCATTCCATTCCATTCCATTCCATTCCATTCCATTCCCTTCCATTCCAATCCATTCGGTTCCATTTGATTCCATTCGATTCCATTCCATTTCACTCCATTCCATTCCATTCCGTTCCATTCCTTTCCTTTCCGTTCTACTCGGGTTGATTCCATTCTATTCCATTCCATTCCATTCCATTCCATTCCATTCCATCCCATTCCCTTCCCTTCTATTCTATTGAATTCCATTCCATTCCATTCCATTCCATTCCTATCCATTCCATTCTACTCGGGTTGATTCCATTCCATTCCATTCCATTCCATTCCGTTCTACTCGGGTTCATTCCATTCCATTCCATTCCATTCCATTCCATTCCATTCCATTCCCTTCAATTCGATTCCATTCGATTCCATTCGATTCGATTCCATTCCATTCCATTCCATTCCATTCCAATCCATTCCATTCTACTCGGGTTGATTCCATTCTATTCCACTCCATTCCATTGGATTCCATTCGATTCCATTCGATTCCATTCCATTCCATTCCATTCCATTCCATTCCATTCTATTCCATTGAATTCCATTCCATTCCATTCCATTCCATTCCATTCCATTCCATTCCGTTCTACTCGGGTTGATTCCATTCCATTCCATTCCATTCCATTCCATTCCACTCGATTCCATTCGATTCGATTCCATTCCATTCCATTCCATTCCATTCCATTCCATTCCATTCCATTCCATTCCGTTCTACTCGGGTCCATTCCATTCCATTCCATTCCATTCTATTCCATTCGATTCCATTCGATTCCATTCCATTCCATTCCATTCCATTCCATTCCAATCCATTCCGTTCTACTCGGGTTGATTGCATTCCATTCCATTCCATTCCATTCCATTCCATTCCATTCCATTCCATTCCATTCCATTTCATTCGATTCCATTCGATTCCATTCGATTCCATTCCATTCCATTCCATTCCATTCCATTCCCTTCCATTCCATTCCATTCGGTTCCATTCAATTCCATTCGATTCCATTCCATTTCACTCCATTCCGTTCCGTTCCGTTCCGTTCCGTTCCTTTCCATTCTACTCAGGTTGATTCCATTCTCTTCCACTCCATTCCATTCGATTCCATTCGATTCCATTCGATTCCATTCCATTCCATTCCATTCCATTCCATTCCATTCCATTCCATTCCATTCCATTCTATTCCATTGAATTCCATTCCATTCCATTCCATTCCATTCCATTCCAATCCTTTCCATTCTACTCGGGTTGATTCCATTCCATTCCATTCCATTCCATTCCTTTCCATTCCATTCCATTCGATTCCATTTGATTCCATTCCATTCCATTCCATTCCATTCCATTCCATTCCATTCCATTCCATTCCATTCCATTCCATTCCGTTCTATTCGGGTTCATTCCACTCCATTCCATTCCATTCCATTCCATTCTATTCCATTGAATTCCATTCCATTCCATTCCATTCCATTCCATTCCATTCCATTCCATTCCGTTCTACTCGGGTTGATTCCATTCCATTCCATTCCATTCCATTCCATTCCATTCCCTTCAATTTGATTCCATTCGATTCCATTCGATTCGATTCCATTCCATTCCATTCCATTCCATTCCATTCCAATCCATTCCATTCTACTCGGGTTGATTCCATTCTATTCCACTCCATTCCATTCGATTCCATTCGATTCCATTCGATTCCATTCCATTCCATTCCATTCCATTCCATTCCATTCCATTTTACTCCATTGAATTCCATTCCATTCCATTCCATTCCATTCCATTCCATTCCATTCCATTCCATTCCATTCCTTTCCGTTCTACTCGGGTTGATTCCATTCCATTCCATTCAGTTCGATTCCATTCCATTCCACTCGATTCCATTCGATTCGATTCCATTCCATTCCATTTTATTCCATTCCATTCCAATCAATTCCATTTTACTCGGGTTGATTCCATTCCATTCCATTCCATTCCATTCCATTCCATTCCATTCCATTCCATTCCATTCCCTTCCATTCCAATCCATTCGGTTCCATTCGATTCCATTCGATTCCATTCCATTTCACTCCATTCCATTCCGTTCCGTTCCATTCCTTCCCTTTCCGTTCTACTCGGGTTGATTCCATTCTATTCCACTCCATTCCATTCGATTCCATTCGATTCCATTCTATTCCATTCCGTTCCATTCCATTCCATTCCATTCCATTCCATCCCATTCGCTTCCCTTCTATTCTATTGAATTCCATTCCATTCCATTCCATTCCATTCCTATCCATTCCATTCTACTCGGGTTGATTCCATTCCATTCCATTCCATTCCATTCCGTTCTACTCGGGTTCATTCCATTCCATTCCATTCCATTCCATTCCATTCCATTCCATTCCATTCCATTCCATTCCGTTCTACTCGGGTCCATTCCATTCCATTCCATTCCATTCTATTCCATTCGGTTCCATTCGATTCCCTTCCATTCCATTCCATTCCATTCCATTCCATTCCATTCCAATCCATTCCGTTCTACTCGGGTTGATTGCATTCCATTCAATTCCATTCCATTCCATTCCATTCCATTCCATTCCATTTCTTTCGATTCCATTCGATTCCATTCAATTCCATTCCATTCCATTCCATTCCATTCCATTCCATTCCCTTCTATTCCATTCCATTCGGTTCCATTCAATTCCATTCAATTCCATTCCATTTCACTCCATTCCGTTCCGTTCCGTTCCGTTCCGTTCCGTTCCGTTCCGTTCTACTCGGGTTGATTCAATTCTATTCCATTCCATTCCATTCGATTCCATTCGATTCCATTCGATTCCACTCCATTCCATTCCATAGAATTCCATTCCATTCCATTCCATTCCATTGAATTCCTTTCCATTCCATTCCATTCCATTGAAATCCATTCCATTCCATTCCATTCCATTCCATTGAATTCCATTCCATTCCATTCCATTCCATTCCATTCCATTCCATTCCATTCCATTCTACTGGTGTCCATTCCATTCCATTCCATTCCATTCCCTTCCATTCCATTCCTTTCCATTCCATTTCATTCCATTGCATTCCATTCCATTCCATTCCATTCCACTCCACTCCACTCCACTCCACTCCATTCCACTCCACTCCACTCCGGTACATTCCATTCCATTCCATTCCATTCCATTCCGTGCTTCTCGGGTATATTCCGTTCCGTTCCATTCCATTCCATTCCATTCCATTCCGTTCCAGTGCACTCTACTCCACTCCACTCCACTCCACTCCACTCCGGTACATTCCATTCCATTCCATTCCATTCCATTTCCATTCCCATTCCATTTCCATTCCCGTTCCATTTCCATTCCCGTTTCTTTTCCATTCCCGTTCCATTTCCATTCCAGTTCCATTACCATTCCCGTTCCATTTCCATTCCCGATCCATTTCCATTCCCGTTCCTTTTCCATTCCCGTTCCATTTCCATTCCCGTTCCGTTACCATTCCCGTTCCATTTCAGTTCCCGTTCCATTTCCATTCCCGTTCCATTTCCATTCCCTTTCCATTTCCATTTCATTCCATTCCGTTCTGCTCGGGTACATTCCATTCCATTCCATTGCATTCCATTCCGTTCTGCTCCTGTCCATTCCATTCCATTCCATTCCGTTCCATTCCGTTCTACTCGGGTAGATTCCATTCCATTCCATTCCATTCCATTCCATTCCTTTCCATTCCATTCCATTCCATTCCATTCTACTGGTGTCCATTCCATTCCATTCCATTCCATTCCATTCCATTCCATTCCATTCCATTGCATTCCATTCCATTCCATTCCATTCCATTCCGTTCCGTTCTACTCGGTTACATTCCATTCAATTCCATTCCATTCCGTTCTACTCGGGTAGATTCCATTCCATTCCATTCCATTCCTTTCCATTCCATTGCATTCCATTGCATTGCATTGCACTCAATTCCATTCCATTCCATTCCATTCCATTCCATTCCATTCCATTCCATTCCGTTCCATTCAACTCGGTTACATTCCATTCAATTACATTCCATTCCGTTCTACTCGGTTACATTCCATTCCATTCCATTCCATTCCATTCCAATCCATTCCATTCCATTCCATTCCGTTCTACTCGGGTTGATTCCATTCTTTTCCATTACATTCCATTCGATCCCATTTGATTCCATTCGATTCCATTCAATTCCATTCGATTCCATTCCATTCCACTCCATTCCATTCCATTGAATTCCATTCCATTCCATTCCATTCCATTCCATTCCTATTCATTCCATTCTACTCGGGTTGATTCCATTCCATTCCAATCCATTCCATTCCATTCCATTCCATTGAATTCCATTCCATTCCATTCCATTCCATTCCATACCATTCCATTCCATTGAATTCCATTCCATTCCTTTCCATTCCATTCCACTCCATTCCATTCCACTCCACTCCACTCCACTCCACTCCACTCCATTCCATTCCCTTCCATTCCATTCAATTGAATTGCATTGAATTCCATTCCATTCCATTCCATAACATTTCATTCCATTCCATTCCATTCCATTCCATTCCACTCCATTCCATTCCGTTCTACTCGGGTTGATTCCATTCTATTCCATTCCATTTCATTCGATTCCATTAGATTCCATTCGATTCCATTCGATTCCATTCCATTCCACTCCATTCCATTCCATTGAATTCCATTCCATTCCATTCCATTCCATTCCTATTCATTCCATTCTACTCGGGTTGATTCCATTCCATTCCAATCCATTCCATTCCATTCCATTCCATTGAATTCCATTCCATTCCATTCCATTCCATTCCATTCCATTCCATTCCATTGAATTCCATTCCATTCCTTTCCATTCCATTCCACTCCATTCCATTCCACTCCACTCCACTCCACTCCACTCCACTCCATTCCATTCCCTTCCATTCCATTCAATTGAATTGCATTGAATTCCATTCCATTCCATTCCATAACATTTCATTCCATTCCATTCCATTCCATTCCATTCCATTCCATTCCATTCCGTTCTACTCGGGTTGATTCCATTCTATTCCATTCCATTTCATTCGATTCCATTAGATTCCATTCGATTCCATTCGATTCCATTCGTTTCCATTCCATTCCATTCCATTCTTTTCCATTGAATTCCATTCCATTCCATTCCATTCCATTCCATTCCATTGCATTCCATTCCATCGAATTCCATTGAATTCCATTCCATTCCATGGAATTCCATTCCATTCCATTCCATTCCATTCCATAGAATTCCATTCCATTCCATTCCATTCCATTGAATTCCGTTCCATTCCATTCCATTCCGTTCCGTTCCGTTCCGTTCCGTTCCGTTGCGTTCCGTTCCGTTCCGTTGTGTTCCGTTCCATTCTACTCGGGTTGATTCCATTCTATTCCATTCCATTCCAATCCATTCCATTCCATTCCATTCCATTCCATTCCATTCCATTCCATTGAATTCCATTCCATTCCATTCCATTCCATTCCATTCCATTGAATTCCATTCCATTCCATTCCATTCCATGGAATTCCGTTCCATTCCATTCCATTCCGTTCCGTTCCGTCCCGTTCCGTTCCGTTCCGTTCCGTTGCGTTCCGTTCCGTTCTACTCGGGTTGATTCCATTCTATTCCATTCCATTCCATTCGATTCCATTCGATTCCATTCGATTCCACTCCATTCCATTCCATAGAATTCCATTCCATTCCATTCCATTCCATTGAATTCCATTCCATTCCATTCCATTCCATTCCATTCCATTCCATTCCATTCCATTCTACTGGTGTCCATTCCATTCCATTCCATTCCATTCCATTCCATTCCATTCCTTTCCATTCCATTGCATTCCATTGCATTCCATTCCATTCCATTCCATTCCATTCCATTCCATTCCATTCCACTCCACTCCACTCCACTCCACTCCATTCCACTCCACTCCACTCCGGTACATTCCATTCCATTCCATTCCATTCCATTCCATTCCATTCCGTGCTATTCGGGTACATTCCGTTCCGTTCCATTCCATTCCATTCCATTCCATTCCGTTCCAGTGCACTCTACTCCACTCCACTCCACTCCACTCCACTCCGGTACATTCCATTCCATTCCATTCCATTTCCATTCCCATTCCATTTCCATTCCCGTTCCATTTCCATTCCCGTTCCATTTCCGTTCCCGTTCCATTTCCATTCCCGTTCCATTTCCATTCCCTTTCCATTTCCATTTCATTCCATTCCGTTCTGCTCGGGTACATTCCATTCCATTCCATTGCATTCCATTCCGTTCTGCTCCTGTCCATTCCATTCCATTCCATTCCGTTCCATTCCGTTCTACTCGGGTAGATTCCATTCCATTCCATTCCATTCCATTCCATTCCATTCCATTCCATTCCATTCTACTGGTGTCCATTCCATTCCATTCCATTCCATTCCATTCCATTCCATTCCATTCCATTCCATTCCATTCCATTCTACTCGGGTTGATTCCATTCTATTCCATTCCATTCCATTCGATCCCATTCGATTCCATTCGATTCCGTTCCATTCCATTCCATTCCATTCCATTCCATTGAATTCCATTCCATTCCATTCCATTGAATTCCGTTCCATTCCATTCCATTCCGTTCCGTTCCGTCCCGTTCCATTCCATTCCGTTCCGTTGCGTGCCGTTCTGTTCTACTCGGGATGATTCCATTCTATTCCATTCCATTCCATTCCATTCCATTCGATTCCAATTGATTCCATTCGATTCCATTCGATTCCATTCCATTCCATTCCATTGAATTCCATTCCGTTCCACTCCATTCCATTCCATTCCATTGAATTCCATTCCAATCCGTTCCATTCCATTCCATTCCATTGAATTCCATTCCATTCCATTCCATTCCATTCCATTGAATTCCATTCCATTCCATTCCATTCCATTCCATTGAATTCCATTCCATTCCATTCCATAGAATTCCGTTCCATTACTTTCCATTCCATTCCATTCCATTCCTTTCCATTCCATTTGAATTCCATTCCATTCCATTCCATTCCATTCTATTCCATTCCATTCCATTCCATTCCGTTCCATTCCATTCTACTCGGGTTGATTGCATTCTATTCCATTCCATTCCATTCGATTCCATTCGATTCCATTCGATTCCATTCGATTCCATTCCATTCCATTCCATTCCATTCCATTCCATTGAATTCCCTTCCATTCCATTCCATTCCATTCCATTGAATTCCATTCCATTCCATTCCATTGCATTCCATTCCATTCCATTCCATTCCATTCCATTCCATTCCATTCCATTCCATTGAATTCCATTCCATTCCATTCCATTCCATTGAATTCCGTTCCTTTCCATTCCATTCCGTTCCGTTCCGTTCCGTTCCGTTCCGTTCCGTTCCGTTGCGTTCCGTTCCGTTCCGTTGCGTTCCGTTCCGTTCTACTCGGGTTGATTCCACTCCATTCCATTCCATTCCATTCCATTCCATTCCATTCCATTCCATTCCATTCCAGTCCATTCCATTCCATTCCATTCCATTCCATTTCATTGCATTCCATTCCATTCCATTCCATTCCATTCCATTCCTTTCCATTCCATTCCATTCCATTCCATTCCATTCCATTCCTTTCTACTCGTGTTGATTCCATTCCATTCCATTCCATTCCATTCCATTCCATTCCATTCCATTCCGTTCCATTCCATTCCATTCCCTTCCATTCCATTCCATTCCAATCCAATCCATTCTACTCGGGTTTATTCCATTCAATTCCATTCCATTCCATTCCATTCCTTTCCCTTCCATTCCATTCCATTCGGTTCCATTCGATTCCATTCGATTCCATTCCATTTCACTCCATTCCATTCCGTTCCGTTCCGTTCCGTTCCATTCCGTTCCGTTCCGTTCCGTTCCATTCCGTTGCATTCCATTCGGTTCCATTCGATTCCATTCGATTCCATTCCATTCCATTCCATTCCATTCCATTCCATTCCATTCCATTCCATTCCATTCCATTCCGTTCTACTCGGGTCCACTCCATTCCATTCCATTCCATTCTATTCCATTCGATTCCATTCGATTCCATTCCATTCGATTCCATTCCAATCCATTCCATTCCAATCCATTCCATTCTACTTGGGTTGATTCCATTCCATTGCATTCCATTCCATTCCATGCCCTTCCATTCCATTCCATTCGGTTCCGTTCGATTCCATTCGATTCCATTCCATTTCACTCCATTCCATTCCATTCCGTTCCGTTCCGTTCCGTTCCGTTCGGTTCCGTTCCGTTCTATTCGGGTTGATTCCATTCTATTCCACTCCACTCCATTCGATTCCTTTCGATTCCATTCGATTCCATTCCATTCCATTCCATTCCATTCCATTCCATTCCAATCCATTCCATTCTACTCGGGTTGATTCCATTCCATTCCATTCCGTTCCATTCCATTCCATTCCATTCCATTCCATTCCATTCCATTCCATTCCATTCCATTCGATTCCATTCCATTCCATTCCATTCCATTCCATTCCATTCCATTCAATTCCATTCCATTCCATTCCGTTCTACTCGGGTTCATTCCATTCCATTCCATTCCATTCCATTCTATTCCATGGAATTCCATTCGATTCCATTCCATTCCATTCCATTCCATTGCATTCCATTCCATTCCATTGCATTCCATTCCATTCCGTTTTACTCGGGTTGATTCCATTCCATTCCTTTCCATTCCATTCCATTCCATTCCGTTCTACTCGGGTTGATTCCATTCCATTCCATTCCATTCCATTCAATTCCATTCCATTCCATTCCATTCCATTCCATTCCATTCCGTTCGATTCCATTTCATTCCATTCCATTCCATTCCATTCCAATCCATTCCATTCTACTCGGGTTGATTCCATTCCATTCCATTCCATTCCATTCTATTCCATTCGATTCCATTCGATTCCATTTCATTCCATTCCATTCCATTCCATTCCAATCCATTCCATTCTACTCGAGTAGATTCCATTCCATTCCATTCTATTCCATTCCTTTCCCTTCCATTCCATTCCATTCAGTTCCATTCGTTTCCATTCGATTCCACTCCATTTCACTGCATTCCATTCCGTTCCGTTCCGTTCCGTTCTGTTCCATTCTATTCGGGTTGATTCCATTCTATTCCACTCCATTCCCTTCGATTCCATTCGATTCCATTCGATTCCATTCCATTCCATTCCATTCCATTCCATTCCATTCCATTCCCTTCCCTTCGCTTCTATTCTATTGAATTCCATTCCATTCCATTCCATTCCATTCGATTCCATTCGATTCCAATCGATTCCATTCGATTGCATTCGATTCCATTCGTTGCCATTCCATTCCATTCCATTGAATTCCATTCCGTTCCATTCCATTCCATTCCATTCCATTGAATTCCATTCCATTCCATTCCATTCCTTTCCATTCCATTGAATTCCATTCCATTCCATTCCATTCCATTCCATTCCATTCCATTGAATTCCATTCCATTCCATTCCATAGAATTCCGTTCCATTCCATTCCATTCCATTCCATTCCATTCCATTCCATTGAATTCCATTCCATTCCATTCCATAGAATTCCGTTCCATTCCATTCCATTCCATTCCATTCCATTCCATTCCATTGAATTCCATTCCGTTCCATTCCATTCCATTGAATTCCGTTCCATTCCACTCCATTCCATTCCGTTCCGTTCCGTTCCGTTCCGTTCCGTTCCGTTGCGTTCCGCTCCGTTCTACTCGGGTTGATTCCATTCTATTCCATTCCAGTCCATTCGATCCCATTCGATTCCATTCGATTCCACTCCATTCCATTCCATAGAATTCCATTCCATTCCATTCCATCCCATTCCATTCCACTGAATTCCATTCCATTCCATTCCATTCCATTCCACTCCATTGAATTCCATTCCATTCCATTCCATTCCATGGAATTCCATTCCATTCCATTCCATTCCATGGAAATCCATTCCATTCCATTCCATTCCATTCCATTCCATAGAATTCCATTCCATTCCATTCCATTCCATTGAATTCCGTTCCATTCCGTTCCATTCCGTTCCGTTCCGTTCCGTTCCGTTGCGTTCCGTTCCGTTCCGTTGTGTTCCGTTCCGTTCTACTCGGGTTGATTCCATTCTATTCCATTCCATTCCAATCCATTCCATTCCATTCCATTGAATTCCATTCCATTCCATTCCATTCCATTCCATTCCATTCCATTCCATTGAATTCCATTCCATTCCATTCCATTCCATTCCATTCCATTGAATTCCATTCCATTCCATTCCATTCCATGGAACTCCGTTCCATTCCATTCCATTCCGTTCCGTTCCGTCCCGTTCCGTTCCGTTCCGTTCCGTTCCGTTCCGTTCCGTTCTACTCGGGTTGATTCCATTCTATTCCATTCCATTCCATTCGATTCCATTCGATTCCATTCGATTCCACTCCATTCCATTCCATAGAATTCCATTCCATTCCATTCCATTCCATTGAAT
This sequence comes from Gorilla gorilla gorilla, assembly GCF_029281585.2. Lineage (NCBI taxonomy): Eukaryota > Metazoa > Chordata > Mammalia > Primates > Hominidae > Gorilla > Gorilla gorilla. The sequence goes on along the minus strand of NC_073236.2, from coordinate 9,891,425 downwards.
TCCATTCCATTCCATTCCATTCCATAGAATTCCATTCCATTCCATTCCATTCCATGGAATTCCATTCCATTCCATTCCATTCCATTCCATTCCATTCCATTCCATTCCATTCCATTCTACTGGTGTCCATTCCATTCCATTCCATTCCATTCCATTCCATTCCATTCCATTCCATTCCTTTCCATTCCATTTCATTCCATTGCATTCCATTCCATTCCATTCCGTTCCATTCCATTCCATTCCACTCCACTCCACTCCACTCCACTCCATTCCACTCCACTCCACTCCGGTACATTCCATTCCATTCCATTCCATTCCATTCCATTCCATTCCATTCCGTGCTTCTCGGGTACATTCCGTTCCGTTCCATTCCATTCCATTCCATTCCATTCCGTTCCAGTGCACTCTACTCCACTCCACTCCACTCCACTCCACTCCGGTACATTCCATTCCATTCCATTCCATTCCATTCCATTCCGTGCTTCTCGGGTACATTCCGTTCCGTTCCATTCCATTCCATTCCATTCCATTCCGTTCCAGTGCACTCTACTCCACTCCACTCCACTCCACTCCACTCTGGTACATTCCATTCCATTCCATTCCATTCCATTTCCATTCCCATTCCATTTCCATTCCCGTTCCATTTCCATTCCCGTTTCTTTTCCATTCCCGTTCCATTTCCATTCCAGTTCCATTACCATTCCCGTTCCATTTCCATTCCCGATCCATTTCCATTCCCGTTCCATTTCCATTCCCGTTCCATTTCCATTCCCGTTCCATTACCATTCCCGTTCCATTTCCGTTCCCGTTCCGTTTCCGTTCCCGTTCCATTTCCGTTCTCGTTCCGTTTCCGTTCCCGTTCCATTTCCATTCCCGTTCCATTTCCGTTCCCGTTCCATTTCCATTCCCGTTCCATTTCCATTCCCTTTCCATTTCCATTTCATTCCATTCCGTTCTGCTCGGGTACATTCCATTCCATTCCATTGCATTCCATTCCGTTCTGCTCCTGTCCATTCCATTCCATTCCATTCCGTTCCATTCCGTTCTACTCGGGTAGATTCCATTCCATTCCATTCCATTCCATTCCATTCCATTCCATTCCATTCCATTCTACTGGTGTCCATTCCATTCCATTCCATTCCATTCCATTCAATTCCATTCCATTCCATTCCATTCCATTGAATTCCATTCCATTCCATTCCATTCAATTGAATTCCGTTCCATTCCATTCCATTCCGTTCCGTTCCGTCCCGTTCCGTTCCGTTCCGTTCCGTTCCGTTGCGTTCCGTTCCGTTCTACTCGGGTTGATTAAATTCTATTCCATTCCATTCTATTCGATTCCATTCGATTCCAATCGATTCCATTCCATTCCATTCCATTCCATTGAATTCCATTCCATTCCATTCCATTCCATTGAATTCCATTCCATTCCATTCCATTCCATTCCATTCCATTCCATTCCATTCCATTCCATTCCATTCTACTGGTGTCCATTCCATTCCATTCCATTCCATTCCATTCCATTCCATTCCATTCCATTCCTTTCCATTCCATTGCATTCCATTGCATTCCATTCCATTCCATTCCGTTCCATTCCATTCCATTCCACTCCACTCCACTCCACTCCACTCCATTCCACTCCACTCCACTCCGGTACATTCCATTCCATTCCATTCCATTCCATTCCATTCCATTCCATTCCATTCCGTGCTTCTCGGGTACATTCCGTTCCGTTCCATTCCATTCCATTCCATTCCATTCCGTTCCAGTGCACTCTACTCCACTCCACTCCACTCCACTCCACTCCGGTACATTCCATTCCATTCCATTCCATTCCATTCCATTCCGTGCTTCTCGGGTACATTCCGTTCCGTTCCATTCCATTCCATTCCATTCCATTCCGTTCCAGTGCACTCTACTCCACTCCACTCCACTCCACTCCACTCTGGTACATTCCATTCCATTCCATTCCATTCCATTTCCATTCCCATTCCATTTCCATTCCCGTTCCATTTCCATTCCCGTTTCTTTTCCATTCCCGTTCCATTTCCATTCCAGTTCCATTACCATTCCCGTTCCATTTCCATTCCCGATCCATTTCCATTCCCGTTCCATTTCCATTCCCGTTCCATTTCCATTCCCGTTCCATTACCATTCCCGTTCCATTTCCGTTCCCGTTCCGTTTCCGTTCCCGTTCCATTTCCGTTCTCGTTCCGTTTCCGTTCCCGTTCCATTTCCATTCCCGTTCCATTTCCGTTCCCGTTCCATTTCCATTCCCGTTCCATTTCCATTCCCTTTCCATTTCCATTTCATTCCATTCCGTTCTGCTCGGGTACATTCCATTCCATTCCATTGCATTCCATTCCGTTCTGCTCCTGTCCATTCCATTCCATTCCATTCCGTTCCATTCCGTTCTACTCGGGTAGATTCCATTCCATTCCATTCCATTCCATTCCATTCCATTCCATTCCATTCCATTCCATTCCATTCTACTGGTGTCCATTCCATTACATTCCATTCCATTCCATTCCATTCCATTCCATTCCATTCCATTCCATTGAATTCCATTCCATTCCATTCCATTCAATTGAATACCGTTCCATTCCATTCCATTCCGTTCCGTTCCGTCCCGTTCCGTTCCGTTCCGTTCCGTTCCGTTGCGTTCCGTTCCGTTCTACTCGGGTTGATTAAATTCTATTCCATTCCATTCTATTCGATTCCATTCGATTCCAATCGATTCCATTCGATTCCATTCGATTCCATTGAATTCCATTCCATTCCATTCGATTCCATTGAATTCCATTCCATTCCATTCCATTCCATTCCATTCCATTCCATTCCATTCCATTCTACTGGTGTCCATTCCATTCCATTCCATTCCATTCCATTCCATTCCATTCCATTCCTTTCCATTCCATTGCATTCCATTGCATTCCATTCCATTCCATTCCGTTCCATTCCATTCCATTCCACTCCACTCCACTCCACTCCACTCCATTCCACTCCACTCCACTCCGGTACATTCCATTCCATTCCATTCCATTCCATTCCATTCCGTGCTTCTGGGGTACATTCCGTTCCGTTCCATTCCATTCCATTCCATTCCATTCCGTTCCAGTGCACTCTACTCCACTCCACTCCACTCCACTCCACTCCGGTACATTCCATTCCATTCCATTCCATTCCATTCCATTCCGTGCTTCTCGGGTACATTCCGTTCCGTTCCATTCCATTCCATTCCATTCCATTCCGTTCCAGTTCACTCTACTCCACTCCACTCCACTCCACTCCACTCTGGTACATTCCATTCCATTCCATTCCATTCCATTTCCATTCCCATTCCATTTCCATTCCCGTTCCATTTCCATTCCCGTTTCTTTTCCATTCCCGTTCCATTTCCATTCCAGTTCCATTACCATTCCCGTTCCATTTCCATTCCCGATCCATTTCCATTCCCGTTCCATTTCCATTCCCTTTCCATTTCCATTTCATTCCATTCCGTTCTGCTCGGGTACATTCCATTCCATTCCATTGCATTCCATTCCGTTCTGCTCCTGTCCATTCCATTCCATTCCATTCCGTTCCATTCCGTTCTACTCGGGTAGATTCCATTCCATTCCATTCCATTCCATTCCATTCCATTCCATTCTACTGGTGTCCATTCCATTCCATTCCATTCCATTCCATTCCATTCCATTCCATTCCATTGAATTCCATTCCATTCCATTCCATTCAATTGAATTCCGTTCCATTCCATTCCATTCCGTTCCGTTCCGTCCCGTTCCGTTCCGTTCCGTTCCGTCCCGTTCCGTTCCGTTCCGTTCCGTTCCGTTGCGTTCCGTTCCGTTCTACTCGGGTTGATTAAATTCTATTCCATTCCATTCTATTCGATTCCATTCGATTCCAATCGATTCCATTCGATTCCATTCGATTCCATTGAATTCCATTCCATTCCATTCCATTCCATTGAATTCCATTCCATTCCATTCCATTCCATTCCATTCCATTCCATTCCATTCCATTCTACTGGTGTCCATTCCATTCCATTCCATTCCATTCCATTCCATTGCATTCCATTCCTTTCCATTCCATTGCATTCCATTGCATTCCATTCCATTCCATTCCGTTCCATTCCATTCCATTCCACTCCACTCCACTCCACTCCACTCCATTCCACTCCACTCCACTCCGGTACATTCCATTCCATTCCATTCCATTCCATTCCATTCCATTCCATTCCATTCCATTCCGTGCTTCTCGGGTACATTCCGTTCCGTTCCATTCCATTCCATTCCATTCCATTCCGTTCCAGTGCACTCTACTCCACTCCACTCCACTCCACTCCACTCCGGTACATTCCATTCCATTCCATTCCATTCCATTCCATTCCATTCCGTGCTTCTCGGGTACATTCCGTTCCGTTCCATTCCATTCCATTCCATTCCATTCCATTCCGTTCCAGTGCACTCTACTCCACTCCACTCCACTCCACTCCACTCTGGTACATTCCATTCCATTCCATTCCATTCCATTTCCATTCCCATTCCATTTCCATTCCCGTTCCATTTCCATTCCCGTTTCTTTTCCATTCCCGTTCCATTTCCATTCCAGTTCCATTACCATTCCCGTTCCATTTCCATTCCCGATCCATTTCCATTCCCGTTCCATTTCCATTCCCGTTCCATTTCCATTCCCGTTCCATTACCATTCCCGTTCCATTTCCGTTCCCGTTCCGTTTCCGTTCCCGTTCCATTTCCGTTCTCGTTCCGTTTCCGTTCCCGTTCCATTTCCATTCCCGTTCCATTTCCGTTCCCGTTCCATTTCCATTCCCGTTCCATTTCCATTCCCTTTCCATTTCCATTTCATTCCATTCCGTTCTGCTCGGGTACATTCCATTCCATTCCATTGCATTCCATTCCGTTCTGCTCCTGTCCATTCCATTCCATTCCATTCCGTTCCATTCCGTTCTACTCGGGTAGATTCCATTCCATTCCATTCCATTCCATTCCATTCCATTCCATTCCATTCCATTCCATTCCATTCCATTCCATTCCATTCTACTGGTGTCCATTCCATTCCATTCCATTCCATTCCATTCCATTCCATTCCATTCCATTGAATTCCATTCCATTCCATTCCATTCAATTGAATTCCGTTCCATTCCATTCCATTCCGTTCCGTTCCGTCCCGTTCCGTTCCGTTCCGTTCCGTTCCGTTGCGTTCCGTTCCGTTCTACTCGGGTTGATTAAATTCTATTCCATTCCATTCTATTCGATTCCATTCGATTCCAATCGACTCCATTCGATTCCATTCGATTCCATTGAATTCCATTCCATTCCATTCCATTCCATTGAATTCCGTTGCATTATATTCCATTCCGTCCGTTCCGTCCCGTTCCGTTCCGTTCCGTTCCGTTGCGTGCCGTTCCGTTCTACTCGGGTTGATTCCATTCCATTCCATTCCATTCCATTCCATTCCATTCCATTGAATTCCATTCCATTCCATTCCATTCCGTTCTACTCGGGTTGATTCCATTCTATTCCATTCCATTCCATTCGATCTCATTCGATTCCATTCGATTCCATTCGATTCCACTCCATTCCATTCCATTGAATTCCATTCCATTCCATTCCATTCCATTCCATTCCATTGAATTCCATTCCATTCCATTCCATTCCATTCCATTCCATTCCATTCCATTCCATTGAATACCATTCCATTCCATTGAATTCCATTCCATTCCATTCCATTCCATTCCATTCCATTCCATTCCATTCCATTGAATTCCATTCCATTCCATTCCATTCCATTCCATTCCATTGAATTCCATTCCATTCCATTCCATTCCATGGAATTCCGTTCCATTCCATTCCATTCCGTTCCGTTCCGTCCCGTTCCGTTCCGTTCCGTTCCGTTGCGTTCCGTTCCGTTCTACTCGGGTTGATTCCATTCTATTCCATTCCATTCCATTCGATTCCATTCGATTCCATTCGATTCCACTCCATTCCATTCCATAGAATTCCATTCCATTCCATTCCATTCCATTGAATTCCATTCCATTCCATTCCATTCCATAGAATTCCATTCCATTCCATTCCATTCCATTGAATTCCATTCCATTCCATTCCATTCCATTCCATTCCATTCCATTCCATTCCATTCCATTCCATTCTACTGGTGTCCATTCCATTCCATTCCATTCCATTCCATTCCATTCCATTCCATTCCATTCCATTCCTTTCCATTCCATTGCATTCCATTGCATTCCATTCCATTCCATTCCGTTCCATTCCATTCCATTCCACTCCACTCCACTCCACTCCACTCCATTCCACTCCACTCCACTCCGGTACATTCCATTCCATTCCATTCCATTCCATTCCATTCCATTCCATTCCGTGCTTCTAGGGTACATTCCGTTCCGTTCCATTCCATTCCATTCCATTCCATTCCGTTCCAGTGCACTCTACTCCACTCCACTCCACTCCACTCCACTCCGGTACATTCCATTCCATTCCATTCCATTCCATTCCATTCCATTCCATTTCCATTCCCATTCCATTTCCATTCCCGTTCCATTTCCATTCCCGTTTCTTTTCCATTCCCGTTCCATTTCCATTCCAGTTCCATTACTATTCCCGTTCCATTTCCATTCCCGATCCATTTCCATTCCCGTTCCTTTTCCATTCCCGTTCCATTTCCATTCCCGTTCCGTTACCATTCCCGTTCCATTTCCGTTCCCGTTCCGTTTCCGTTCCCGTTCCATTTCCGTTCTCGTTCCGTTTCCGTTCCCGTTCCATTTCCATTCCCGTTCCATTTCCGTTCCCGTTCCATTTCCATTCCCGTTCCATTTCCATTCCCTTTCCATTTCCATTTCATTCCATTCCGTTCTGCTCGGGTACATTCCATTCCATTCCTTTGCATTCCATTCCGTTCTGCTCCTGTCCATTCCATTCCATTCCATTCCGTTCCATTCCGTTCTACTCGGGTAGATTCCATTCCATTCCATTCCATTCCATTCCATTCCATTCCATTCCATTCCATTCCATTCTACTGGTGTCCATTCCATTCCATTCCATTCCATTCCATTCCATTCCATTCCATTCCATTGCATTCCATTCCATTCCATTCCATTCCATTCCATTCCGTTCCGTTCTACTCGGTTACATTCCATTCAATTCCATTCCATTCCGTTCTACTCGGGTAGATTCCATTCCATTCCATTCCATTCCTTTCCATTCCATTGCATTCCATTGCATTGCATTGCACTCAATTCCATTCCATTCCATTCCATTCCATTCCATTCCATTCCGTTCTGTTCAACTCGGTTACATTCCATTCAATTACATTCCATTCCGTTCTACTCGGTTACATTCCATTAAATTCCATTCCATTCCATTCCAATCCATTCCATTCCATTCCATTCCGTTCTACTCGGGTGCATTCCATTCCATTCCATTCCATTCCATTCCATTCCATTCCATTCCATTCCATTCCATGGAATTCCATTCCATTCCATTCCATTCCATTCCATTGAATTCCATTCCATTCCATTCCATTCAATTGAATTCCGTTCCATTCCATTCCATTCCGTTCCGTTCCGTCCCGTTCCGTTCCGTTCCGTTGCGTTCCGTTCCGTTCTACTCGGGTTGATTAAATTCTATTCCATTCCATTCTATTCGATTCCATTCGATTCCAATCGATTCCATTCGATTCCATTCGATTCCATTGAATTCCATTCCATTCCATTCCATTCCATTGAATTCCGTTGCATTATATTCCATTCCGTTCCGTTCCGTCCCGTTCCGTTCCGTTCCGTTCCGTTGCGTGCCGTTCCGTTCTACTCGGGTTGATTCCATTCCATTCCATTCCATTCCATTCCATTCCATTCCATTCCATTCCATTGAATTCCATTCCATTCCATTCCATTGAATTCCATTCCATTCCATTCCATTCCATTCCATTCCATTCCATTCCATTCCATTCCGTTCTACTCGGGTTGATTCCATTCTATTCCATTCCATTCCATTCGATCTCATTCGATTCCATTCGATTCCATTCGATTCCATTCCATTCCATTGAATTCCATTCCATTCCATTCCATTCCATTCCATTCCATTCCATTCCATTCCATTCCATTCTACTGGTGTCCATTCCATTCCATTCCATTCCATTCCATTCCATTCCATTCCATTCCATTCCTTTCCATTCCATTTCATTCCATTGCATTCCATTCCATTCCATTCCGTTCCATTCCATTCCATTCCACTCCACTCCACTCCACTCCACTCCATTCCACTCCACTCCACTCCGGTACATTCCATTCCATTCCATTCCATTCCATTCCATTCCATTCCATTCCGTGCTTCTCGGGTACATTCCGTTCCGTTCCATTCCATTCCATTCCATTCCATTCCGTTCCAGTGCACTCTACTCCACTCCACTCCACTCCACTCCACTCCGGTACATTCCATTCCATTCCATTCCATTCCATTCCATTCCGTGCTTCTCGGGTACATTCCGTTCCGTTCCATTCCATTCCATTCCATTCCATTCCGTTCCAGTGCACTCTACTCCACTCCACTCCACTCCACTCCACTCTGGTACATTCCATTCCATTCCATTCCATTCCATTTCCATTCCCATTCCATTTCCATTCCCGTTCCATTTCCATTCCCGTTTCTTTTCCATTCCCGTTCCATTTCCATTCCAGTTCCATTACCATTCCCGTTCCATTTCCATTCCCGATCCATTTCCATTCCCGTTCCATTTCCATTCCCGTTCCATTTCCATTCCCGTTCCATTACCATTCCCGTTCCATTTCCGTTCCCGTTCCGTTTCCGTTCCCGTTCCATTTCCGTTCTCGTTCCGTTTCCGTTCCCGTTCCATTTCCATTCCCGTTCCATTTCCGTTCCCGTTCCATTTCCATTCCCGTTCCATTTCCATTCCCTTTCCATTTCCATTTCATTCCATTCCGTTCTGCTCGGGTACATTCCATTCCATTCCATTGCATTCCATTCCGTTCTGCTCCTGTCCATTCCATTCCATTCCATTCCGTTCCATTCCGTTCTACTCGGGTAGATTCCATTCCATTCCATTCCATTCCATTCCATTCCATTCCATTCCATTCCATTCTACTGGTGTCCATTCCATTCCATTCCATTCCATTCCATTCAATTCCATTCCATTCCATTCCATTCCATTGAATTCCATTCCATTCCATTCCATTCAATTGAATTCCGTTCCATTCCATTCCATTCCGTTCCGTTCCGTCCCGTTCCGTTCCGTTCCGTTCCGTTCCGTTGCGTTCCGTTCCGTTCTACTCGGGTTGATTAAATTCTATTCCATTCCATTCTATTCGATTCCATTCGATTCCAATCGATTCCATTCCATTCCATTCCATTCCATTGAATTCCATTCCATTCCATTCCATTCCATTGAATTCCATTCCATTCCATTCCATTCCATTCCATTCCATTCCATTCCATTCCATTCCATTCCATTCTACTGGTGTCCATTCCATTCCATTCCATTCCATTCCATTCCATTCCATTCCATTCCATTCCTTTCCATTCCATTGCATTCCATTGCATTCCATTCCATTCCATTCCGTTCCATTCCATTCCATTCCACTCCACTCCACTCCACTCCACTCCATTCCACTCCACTCCACTCCGGTACATTCCATTCCATTCCATTCCATTCCATTCCATTCCATTCCATTCCATTCCGTGCTTCTCGGGTACATTCCGTTCCGTTCCATTCCATTCCATTCCATTCCATTCCGTTCCAGTGCACTCTACTCCACTCCACTCCACTCCACTCCACTCCGGTACATTCCATTCCATTCCATTCCATTCCATTCCATTCCGTGCTTCTCGGGTACATTCCGTTCCGTTCCATTCCATTCCATTCCATTCCATTCCGTTCCAGTGCACTCTACTCCACTCCACTCCACTCCACTCCACTCTGGTACATTCCATTCCATTCCATTCCATTCCATTTCCATTCCCATTCCATTTCCATTCCCGTTCCATTTCCATTCCCGTTTCTTTTCCATTCCCGTTCCATTTCCATTCCAGTTCCATTACCATTCCCGTTCCATTTCCATTCCCGATCCATTTCCATTCCCGTTCCATTTCCATTCCCGTTCCATTTCCATTCCCGTTCCATTACCATTCCCGTTCCATTTCCGTTCCCGTTCCGTTTCCGTTCCCGTTCCATTTCCGTTCTCGTTCCGTTTCCGTTCCCGTTCCATTTCCATTCCCGTTCCATTTCCGTTCCCGTTCCATTTCCATTCCCGTTCCATTTCCATTCCCTTTCCATTTCCATTTCATTCCATTCCGTTCTGCTCGGGTACATTCCATTCCATTCCATTGCATTCCATTCCGTTCTGCTCCTGTCCATTCCATTCCATTCCATTCCGTTCCATTCCGTTCTACTCGGGTAGATTCCATTCCATTCCATTCCATTCCATTCCATTCCATTCCATTCCATTCCATTCCATTCCATTCTACTGGTGTCCATTCCATTACATTCCATTCCATTCCATTCCATTCCATTCCATTCCATTCCATTCCATTGAATTCCATTCCATTCCATTCCATTCAATTGAATACCGTTCCATTCCATTCCATTCCGTTCCGTTCCGTCCCGTTCCGTTCCGTTCCGTTCCGTTCCGTTGCGTTCCGTTCCGTTCTACTCGGGTTGATTAAATTCTATTCCATTCCATTCTATTCGATTCCATTCGATTCCAATCGATTCCATTCGATTCCATTCGATTCCATTGAATTCCATTCCATTCCATTCGATTCCATTGAATTCCATTCCATTCCATTCCATTCCATTCCATTCCATTCCATTCCATTCCATTCTACTGGTGTCCATTCCATTCCATTCCATTCCATTCCATTCCATTCCATTCCATTCCTTTCCATTCCATTGCATTCCATTGCATTCCATTCCATTCCATTCCGTTCCATTCCATTCCATTCCACTCCACTCCACTCCACTCCACTCCATTCCACTCCACTCCACTCCGGTACATTCCATTCCATTCCATTCCATTCCATTCCATTCCGTGCTTCTGGGGTACATTCCGTTCCGTTCCATTCCATTCCATTCCATTCCATTCCGTTCCAGTGCACTCTACTCCACTCCACTCCACTCCACTCCACTCCGGTACATTCCATTCCATTCCATTCCATTCCATTCCATTCCGTGCTTCTCGGGTACATTCCGTTCCGTTCCATTCCATTCCATTCCATTCCATTCCGTTCCAGTTCACTCTACTCCACTCCACTCCACTCCACTCCACTCTGGTACATTCCATTCCATTCCATTCCATTCCATTTCCATTCCCATTCCATTTCCATTCCCGTTCCATTTCCATTCCCGTTTCTTTTCCATTCCCGTTCCATTTCCATTCCAGTTCCATTACCATTCCCGTTCCATTTCCATTCCCGATCCATTTCCATTCCCGTTCCATTTCCATTCCCTTTCCATTTCCATTTCATTCCATTCCGTTCTGCTCGGGTACATTCCATTCCATTCCATTGCATTCCATTCCGTTCTGCTCCTGTCCATTCCATTCCATTCCATTCCGTTCCATTCCGTTCTACTCGGGTAGATTCCATTCCATTCCATTCCATTCCATTCCATTCCATTCCATTCTACTGGTGTCCATTCCATTCCATTCCATTCCATTCCATTCCATTCCATTCCATTCCATTGAATTCCATTCCATTCCATTCCATTCAATTGAATTCCGTTCCATTCCATTCCATTCCGTTCCGTTCCGTCCCGTTCCGTTCCGTTCCGTTCCGTCCCGTTCCGTTCCGTTCCGTTCCGTTCCGTTGCGTTCCGTTCCGTTCTACTCGGGTTGATTAAATTCTATTCCATTCCATTCTATTCGATTCCATTCGATTCCAATCGATTCCATTCGATTCCATTCGATTCCATTGAATTCCATTCCATTCCATTCCATTCCATTGAATTCCATTCCATTCCATTCCATTCCATTCCATTCCATTCCATTCCATTCCATTCTACTGGTGTCCATTCCATTCCATTCCATTCCATTCCATTCCATTGCATTCCATTCCTTTCCATTCCATTGCATTCCATTGCATTCCATTCCATTCCATTCCGTTCCATTCCATTCCATTCCACTCCACTCCACTCCACTCCACTCCATTCCACTCCACTCCACTCCGGTACATTCCATTCCATTCCATTCCATTCCATTCCATTCCATTCCATTCCATTCCATTCCGTGCTTCTCGGGTACATTCCGTTCCGTTCCATTCCATTCCATTCCATTCCATTCCGTTCCAGTGCACTCTACTCCACTCCACTCCACTCCACTCCACTCCGGTACATTCCATTCCATTCCATTCCATTCCATTCCATTCCATTCCGTGCTTCTCGGGTACATTCCGTTCCGTTCCATTCCATTCCATTCCATTCCATTCCATTCCGTTCCAGTGCACTCTACTCCACTCCACTCCACTCCACTCCACTCTGGTACATTCCATTCCATTCCATTCCATTCCATTTCCATTCCCATTCCATTTCCATTCCCGTTCCATTTCCATTCCCGTTTCTTTTCCATTCCCGTTCCATTTCCATTCCAGTTCCATTACCATTCCCGTTCCATTTCCATTCCCGATCCATTTCCATTCCCGTTCCATTTCCATTCCCGTTCCATTTCCATTCCCGTTCCATTACCATTCCCGTTCCATTTCCGTTCCCGTTCCGTTTCCGTTCCCGTTCCATTTCCGTTCTCGTTCCGTTTCCGTTCCCGTTCCATTTCCATTCCCGTTCCATTTCCGTTCCCGTTCCATTTCCATTCCCGTTCCATTTCCATTCCCTTTCCATTTCCATTTCATTCCATTCCGTTCTGCTCGGGTACATTCCATTCCATTCCATTGCATTCCATTCCGTTCTGCTCCTGTCCATTCCATTCCATTCCATTCCGTTCCATTCCGTTCTACTCGGGTAGATTCCATTCCATTCCATTCCATTCCATTCCATTCCATTCCATTCCATTCCATTCCATTCCATTCCATTCCATTCCATTCTACTGGTGTCCATTCCATTCCATTCCATTCCATTCCATTCCATTCCATTCCATTCCATTGAATTCCATTCCATTCCATTCCATTCAATTGAATTCCGTTCCATTCCATTCCATTCCGTTCCGTTCCGTCCCGTTCCGTTCCGTTCCGTTCCGTTCCGTTGCGTTCCGTTCCGTTCTACTCGGGTTGATTAAATTCTATTCCATTCCATTCTATTCGATTCCATTCGATTCCAATCGACTCCATTCGATTCCATTCGATTCCATTGAATTCCATTCCATTCCATTCCATTCCATTGAATTCCGTTGCATTATATTCCATTCCGTCCGTTCCGTCCCGTTCCGTTCCGTTCCGTTCCGTTGCGTGCCGTTCCGTTCTACTCGGGTTGATTCCATTCCATTCCATTCCATTCCATTCCATTCCATTCCATTGAATTCCATTCCATTCCATTCCATTCCGTTCTACTCGGGTTGATTCCATTCTATTCCATTCCATTCCATTCGATCTCATTCGATTCCATTCGATTCCATTCGATTCCACTCCATTCCATTCCATTGAATTCCATTCCATTCCATTCCATTCCATTCCATTCCATTGAATTCCATTCCATTCCATTCCATTCCATTCCATTCCATTCCATTCCATTCCATTGAATACCATTCCATTCCATTGAATTCCATTCCATTCCATTCCATTCCATTCCATTCCATTCCATTCCATTCCATTGAATTCCATTCCATTCCATTCCATTCCATTCCATTCCATTGAATTCCATTCCATTCCATTCCATTCCATGGAATTCCGTTCCATTCCATTCCATTCCGTTCCGTTCCGTCCCGTTCCGTTCCGTTCCGTTCCGTTGCGTTCCGTTCCGTTCTACTCGGGTTGATTCCATTCTATTCCATTCCATTCCATTCGATTCCATTCGATTCCATTCGATTCCACTCCATTCCATTCCATAGAATTCCATTCCATTCCATTCCATTCCATTGAATTCCATTCCATTCCATTCCATTCCATAGAATTCCATTCCATTCCATTCCATTCCATTGAATTCCATTCCATTCCATTCCATTCCATTCCATTCCATTCCATTCCATTCCATTCCATTCCATTCTACTGGTGTCCATTCCATTCCATTCCATTCCATTCCATTCCATTCCATTCCATTCCATTCCATTCCTTTCCATTCCATTGCATTCCATTGCATTCCATTCCATTCCATTCCGTTCCATTCCATTCCATTCCACTCCACTCCACTCCACTCCACTCCATTCCACTCCACTCCACTCCGGTACATTCCATTCCATTCCATTCCATTCCATTCCATTCCATTCCATTCCGTGCTTCTAGGGTACATTCCGTTCCGTTCCATTCCATTCCATTCCATTCCATTCCGTTCCAGTGCACTCTACTCCACTCCACTCCACTCCACTCCACTCCGGTACATTCCATTCCATTCCATTCCATTCCATTCCATTCCATTCCATTTCCATTCCCATTCCATTTCCATTCCCGTTCCATTTCCATTCCCGTTTCTTTTCCATTCCCGTTCCATTTCCATTCCAGTTCCATTACTATTCCCGTTCCATTTCCATTCCCGATCCATTTCCATTCCCGTTCCTTTTCCATTCCCGTTCCATTTCCATTCCCGTTCCGTTACCATTCCCGTTCCATTTCCGTTCCCGTTCCGTTTCCGTTCCCGTTCCATTTCCGTTCTCGTTCCGTTTCCGTTCCCGTTCCATTTCCATTCCCGTTCCATTTCCGTTCCCGTTCCATTTCCATTCCCGTTCCATTTCCATTCCCTTTCCATTTCCATTTCATTCCATTCCGTTCTGCTCGGGTACATTCCATTCCATTCCTTTGCATTCCATTCCGTTCTGCTCCTGTCCATTCCATTCCATTCCATTCCGTTCCATTCCGTTCTACTCGGGTAGATTCCATTCCATTCCATTCCATTCCATTCCATTCCATTCCATTCCATTCCATTCCATTCTACTGGTGTCCATTCCATTCCATTCCATTCCATTCCATTCCATTCCATTCCATTCCATTCCATTGCATTCCATTCCATTCCATTCCATTCCATTCCATTCCGTTCCGTTCTACTCGGTTACATTCCATTCAATTCCATTCCATTCCGTTCTACTCGGGTAGATTCCATTCCATTCCATTCCATTCCTTTCCATTCCATTGCATTCCATTGCATTGCATTGCACTCAATTCCATTCCATTCCATTCCATTCCATTCCATTCCATTCCGTTCTGTTCAACTCGGTTACATTCCATTCAATTACATTCCATTCCGTTCTACTCGGTTACATTCCATTAAATTCCATTCCATTCCATTCCAATCCATTCCATTCCATTCCATTCCGTTCTACTCGGGTGCATTCCATTCCATTCCATTCCATTCCATTCCATTACATTCCATTCCATTCCGTTCTACTTTGTTACATTCCATTCCATTCCATTCCATTCCATTCCATTCCATTCCATTCCATTCCATTCCATTCCGTTCTACTCGGGTTGATTCCACTCTATTCCATTCCATTCTATTCCATTCCATTCCACCCCATTCCATTCCATTGAATTCCATTCCATTCCATTCCATTCCATTCCATTCCATTCCATGGAATTCCATTCCATTCCATTCCATTCCATTCCATTGAATTCCATTCCATTCCATTCCATTCAATTGAATTCCGTTCCATTCCATTCCATTCCGTTCCGTTCCGTCCCGTTCCGTTCCGTTCCGTTGCGTTCCGTTCCGTTCTACTCGGGTTGATTAAATTCTATTCCATTCCATTCTATTCGATTCCATTCGATTCCAATCGATTCCATTCGATTCCATTCGATTCCATTGAATTCCATTCCATTCCATTCCATTCCATTGAATTCCGTTGCATTATATTCCATTCCGTTCCGTTCCGTCCCGTTCCGTTCCGTTCCGTTCCGTTGCGTGCCGTTCCGTTCTACTCGGGTTGATTCCATTCCATTCCATTCCATTCCATTCCATTCCATTCCATTCCATTCCATTGAATTCCATTCCATTCCATTCCATTCCATTCCATTCCATTCCATTCCATTCCATTCCGTTCTACTCGGGTTGATTCCATTCTATTCCATTCCATTCCATTCGATCTCATTCGATTCCATTCGATTCCATTCGATTCCACTCCATTCCATTCCATTGAATTCCATTCCATCCCATTCCATTCCATTCCATTCCATTGAATTCCATTCCATTCCATTCCATTCCATTCCATTCCATTCCATTCCATTCCATTCCATTCCATTCCATTGAATTCCATTCCATTCCATTGAATTCCATTCCATTCCATTCCATTCCATTGAATTCCGTTCCATTCCATTCCATTCCATTCCATTCCATTGAATTCCATTCCATTCCATTCCATAGAATTCCGTTCCATTCCATTCCATTCCATTCCATTCCATTCCATTCCATTCCATTCCATTGAATTCAATTCCATTCCATTCCATTCCTTTCCATTGAATTCCATTCTGTTCCATTCCATTCCTTTGAATTCCGTTCCATTCCATTCCATTCCATTCCTTTCCGTTCCGTTCCGTTCCGTTCCGTTCCGTTGCGTTCCGCTCCGTTTTACTCGGGTTGATTCCATTCTATTCCATTCCATTCCATTCGATCCCATTCGATTCCATTCGATTCCATTCGATTCCATTCGATTCCACTCCATTCCATTCCATAGAATTCCATTCCATTCCATTCCATTTGAATTCCATTCCATTCCATTCCATTCCATTCCATTCCATTCCATTCCATTCCATTCCATTGAATTCCATTCCATCCCATTCCATTCCATTGAATTCCGTTCCTTTCCATTCCATTCCGTTCCGTTCCGTTCCGTTCCGTTCCGTTGCGTTCCGTTCCGTTCCGTTGCGTTCCGTTCCGTTCTACTCGGGTTGATTCCATTCTATTCCATTCAATTCCATTCCATTCCATTCCATTCCATTCCATCCCATTCCATTGAATTCCATTCCATTCCATTCCATTCCATTGAATTCCGTTCCATTCCATTCCATACCCTTCTGTTCCGTCCCGTTCCGTTCCGTTCCGTTCCGTTGCGTGCCGTTCCGTTCTACTCAGGTTGATTACATTCTATTCCATTCCATTCCATTCGATTCCATTCGATTCCAATCGATTCCATTCGATTGCATTCGATTCCATTCGTTGCCATTCCATTCCATTCCATTGAATTCCATTCCGTTCCATTCCATTCCATTCCATTCCATTGAATTCCATTCCATTCCATTCCATTCTTTCCATTCCATTGAATTCCATTCCATTCCATTCCATTCCATTCCATTCCATTCCATTCCATTCCATTCCATAGAATTCCGTTCCATTCCATTCCATTCCATTCCATTCCATTCCATTGAATTCCATTCCGTTCCATTCCATTCCATTGAATTCCGTTCCATTCCACTCCATTCCATTCCGTTCCGTTCCGTTCCGTTCCGTTCCGTTCCGTTGCGTTCCGCTCCGTTCTACTCGGGTTGATTCCATTCTATTCCATTCCAGTCCATTCGATCCCATTCGATTCCATTCGATTCCATTCGATTCCATTCGATTCCACTCCATTCCATTCCATAGAATTCCATTCCATTCCATTCCATCCCATTCCATTCCATGGAATTCCATTCCATTCCATTCCATTCCATTCCATTCCATTCCATTGAATTCCATTCCATTCCATTCCATTCCATGGAATTCCATTCCATTCCATTCCATTCCATGGAATTCCATTCCATTCCATTCCATTCCATGGAATTCCATTCCATTCCATTCCATTCCATTCCATAGAATTCCATTCCATTCCATTCCATTCCATGGAATTCCATTCCATTCCATTCCATTCCATTCCATAGAATTCCATTCCATTCCATTCCATTCCATTGAATTCCGTTCCATTCCGTTCCATTCCGTTCCGTTCCGTTCCGTTCCGTTGCGTTCCGTTCCGTTCCGTTGTGTTCCGTTCCGTTCTACTCGGGTTGATTCCATTCTATTCCATTCCATTCCAATCCATTCCATTCCATTCGATTCAATTGAATTCCATTCCATTCCATTCCATTCCATGGAATTCCGTTCCATTCCATTCCATTCCGTTCCGTTCCGTCCCGTTCCGTTCCGTTCCGTTCCGTTGCGTTCCGTTCCGTTCTACTCGGGTTGATTCAATTCTATTCCATTCCATTCCATTCGATTCCATTCGATTCCATTCGATTCCACTCCATTCCATTCCATAGAATTCCATTCCATTCCATTCCATTCCATTGAATTCCTTTCCATTCCATTCCATTCCATTGAAATCCATTCCATTCCATTCCATTCCATTCCATTGAATTCCATTCCATTCCATTCCATTCCATTCCATTCCATTCCATTCCATTCCATTCTACTGGTGTCCATTCCATTCCATTCCATTCCATTCCCTTCCATTCCATTCCTTTCCATTCCATTTCATTCCATTGCATTCCATTCCATTCCATTCCATTCCACTCCACTCCACTCCACTCCACTCCATTCCACTCCACTCCACTCCGGTACATTCCATTCCATTCCATTCCATTCCATTCCGTGCTTCTCGGGTATATTCCGTTCCGTTCCATTCCATTCCATTCCATTCCATTCCGTTCCAGTGCACTCTACTCCACTCCACTCCACTCCACTCCACTCCGGTACATTCCATTCCATTCCATTCCATTCCATTTCCATTCCCATTCCATTTCCATTCCCGTTCCATTTCCATTCCCGTTTCTTTTCCATTCCCGTTCCATTTCCATTCCAGTTCCATTACCATTCCCGTTCCATTTCCATTCCCGATCCATTTCCATTCCCGTTCCTTTTCCATTCCCGTTCCATTTCCATTCCCGTTCCGTTACCATTCCCGTTCCATTTCAGTTCCCGTTCCATTTCCATTCCCGTTCCATTTCCATTCCCTTTCCATTTCCATTTCATTCCATTCCGTTCTGCTCGGGTACATTCCATTCCATTCCATTGCATTCCATTCCGTTCTGCTCCTGTCCATTCCATTCCATTCCATTCCGTTCCATTCCGTTCTACTCGGGTAGATTCCATTCCATTCCATTCCATTCCATTCCATTCCTTTCCATTCCATTCCATTCCATTCCATTCTACTGGTGTCCATTCCATTCCATTCCATTCCATTCCATTCCATTCCATTCCATTCCATTGCATTCCATTCCATTCCATTCCATTCCATTCCGTTCCGTTCTACTCGGTTACATTCCATTCAATTCCATTCCATTCCGTTCTACTCGGGTAGATTCCATTCCATTCCATTCCATTCCTTTCCATTCCATTGCATTCCATTGCATTGCATTGCACTCAATTCCATTCCATTCCATTCCATTCCATTCCATTCCATTCCATTCCATTCCGTTCCATTCAACTCGGTTACATTCCATTCAATTACATTCCATTCCGTTCTACTCGGTTACATTCCATTCCATTCCATTCCATTCCATTCCAATCCATTCCATTCCATTCCATTCCGTTCTACTCGGGTTGATTCCATTCTTTTCCATTACATTCCATTCGATCCCATTTGATTCCATTCGATTCCATTCAATTCCATTCGATTCCATTCCATTCCACTCCATTCCATTCCATTGAATTCCATTCCATTCCATTCCATTCCATTCCATTCCTATTCATTCCATTCTACTCGGGTTGATTCCATTCCATTCCAATCCATTCCATTCCATTCCATTCCATTGAATTCCATTCCATTCCATTCCATTCCATTCCATACCATTCCATTCCATTGAATTCCATTCCATTCCTTTCCATTCCATTCCACTCCATTCCATTCCACTCCACTCCACTCCACTCCACTCCACTCCATTCCATTCCCTTCCATTCCATTCAATTGAATTGCATTGAATTCCATTCCATTCCATTCCATAACATTTCATTCCATTCCATTCCATTCCATTCCATTCCACTCCATTCCATTCCGTTCTACTCGGGTTGATTCCATTCTATTCCATTCCATTTCATTCGATTCCATTAGATTCCATTCGATTCCATTCGATTCCATTCCATTCCACTCCATTCCATTCCATTGAATTCCATTCCATTCCATTCCATTCCATTCCTATTCATTCCATTCTACTCGGGTTGATTCCATTCCATTCCAATCCATTCCATTCCATTCCATTCCATTGAATTCCATTCCATTCCATTCCATTCCATTCCATTCCATTCCATTCCATTGAATTCCATTCCATTCCTTTCCATTCCATTCCACTCCATTCCATTCCACTCCACTCCACTCCACTCCACTCCACTCCATTCCATTCCCTTCCATTCCATTCAATTGAATTGCATTGAATTCCATTCCATTCCATTCCATAACATTTCATTCCATTCCATTCCATTCCATTCCATTCCATTCCATTCCATTCCGTTCTACTCGGGTTGATTCCATTCTATTCCATTCCATTTCATTCGATTCCATTAGATTCCATTCGATTCCATTCGATTCCATTCGTTTCCATTCCATTCCATTCCATTCTTTTCCATTGAATTCCATTCCATTCCATTCCATTCCATTCCATTCCATTGCATTCCATTCCATCGAATTCCATTGAATTCCATTCCATTCCATGGAATTCCATTCCATTCCATTCCATTCCATTCCATAGAATTCCATTCCATTCCATTCCATTCCATTGAATTCCGTTCCATTCCATTCCATTCCGTTCCGTTCCGTTCCGTTCCGTTCCGTTGCGTTCCGTTCCGTTCCGTTGTGTTCCGTTCCATTCTACTCGGGTTGATTCCATTCTATTCCATTCCATTCCAATCCATTCCATTCCATTCCATTCCATTCCATTCCATTCCATTCCATTGAATTCCATTCCATTCCATTCCATTCCATTCCATTCCATTGAATTCCATTCCATTCCATTCCATTCCATGGAATTCCGTTCCATTCCATTCCATTCCGTTCCGTTCCGTCCCGTTCCGTTCCGTTCCGTTCCGTTGCGTTCCGTTCCGTTCTACTCGGGTTGATTCCATTCTATTCCATTCCATTCCATTCGATTCCATTCGATTCCATTCGATTCCACTCCATTCCATTCCATAGAATTCCATTCCATTCCATTCCATTCCATTGAATTCCATTCCATTCCATTCCATTCCATTCCATTCCATTCCATTCCATTCCATTCTACTGGTGTCCATTCCATTCCATTCCATTCCATTCCATTCCATTCCATTCCTTTCCATTCCATTGCATTCCATTGCATTTCATTCCATTCCATTCCATTCCATTCCATTCCATTCCATTCCACTCCACTCCACTCCACTCCACTCCATTCCACTCCACTCCACTCCGGTACATTCCATTCCATTCCATTCCATTCCATTCCATTCCATTCCGTGCTATTCGGGTACATTCCGTTCCGTTCCATTCCATTCCATTCCATTCCATTCCGTTCCAGTGCACTCTACTCCACTCCACTCCACTCCACTCCACTCCGGTACATTCCATTCCATTCCATTCCATTTCCATTCCCATTCCATTTCCATTCCCGTTCCATTTCCATTCCCGTTCCATTTCCGTTCCCGTTCCATTTCCATTCCCGTTCCATTTCCATTCCCTTTCCATTTCCATTTCATTCCATTCCGTTCTGCTCGGGTACATTCCATTCCATTCCATTGCATTCCATTCCGTTCTGCTCCTGTCCATTCCATTCCATTCCATTCCGTTCCATTCCGTTCTACTCGGGTAGATTCCATTCCATTCCATTCCATTCCATTCCATTCCATTCCATTCCATTCCATTCTACTGGTGTCCATTCCATTCCATTCCATTCCATTCCATTCCATTCCATTCCATTCCATTCCATTCCATTCCATTCTACTCGGGTTGATTCCATTCTATTCCATTCCATTCCATTCGATCCCATTCGATTCCATTCGATTCCGTTCCATTCCATTCCATTCCATTCCATTCCATTGAATTCCATTCCATTCCATTCCATTGAATTCCGTTCCATTCCATTCCATTCCGTTCCGTTCCGTCCCGTTCCATTCCATTCCGTTCCGTTGCGTGCCGTTCTGTTCTACTCGGGATGATTCCATTCTATTCCATTCCATTCCATTCCATTCCATTCGATTCCAATTGATTCCATTCGATTCCATTCGATTCCATTCCATTCCATTCCATTGAATTCCATTCCGTTCCACTCCATTCCATTCCATTCCATTGAATTCCATTCCAATCCGTTCCATTCCATTCCATTCCATTGAATTCCATTCCATTCCATTCCATTCCATTCCATTGAATTCCATTCCATTCCATTCCATTCCATTCCATTGAATTCCATTCCATTCCATTCCATAGAATTCCGTTCCATTACTTTCCATTCCATTCCATTCCATTCCTTTCCATTCCATTTGAATTCCATTCCATTCCATTCCATTCCATTCTATTCCATTCCATTCCATTCCATTCCGTTCCATTCCATTCTACTCGGGTTGATTGCATTCTATTCCATTCCATTCCATTCGATTCCATTCGATTCCATTCGATTCCATTCGATTCCATTCCATTCCATTCCATTCCATTCCATTCCATTGAATTCCCTTCCATTCCATTCCATTCCATTCCATTGAATTCCATTCCATTCCATTCCATTGCATTCCATTCCATTCCATTCCATTCCATTCCATTCCATTCCATTCCATTCCATTGAATTCCATTCCATTCCATTCCATTCCATTGAATTCCGTTCCTTTCCATTCCATTCCGTTCCGTTCCGTTCCGTTCCGTTCCGTTCCGTTCCGTTGCGTTCCGTTCCGTTCCGTTGCGTTCCGTTCCGTTCTACTCGGGTTGATTCCACTCCATTCCATTCCATTCCATTCCATTCCATTCCATTCCATTCCATTCCATTCCAGTCCATTCCATTCCATTCCATTCCATTCCATTTCATTGCATTCCATTCCATTCCATTCCATTCCATTCCATTCCTTTCCATTCCATTCCATTCCATTCCATTCCATTCCATTCCTTTCTACTCGTGTTGATTCCATTCCATTCCATTCCATTCCATTCCATTCCATTCCATTCCATTCCGTTCCATTCCATTCCATTCCCTTCCATTCCATTCCATTCCAATCCAATCCATTCTACTCGGGTTTATTCCATTCAATTCCATTCCATTCCATTCCATTCCTTTCCCTTCCATTCCATTCCATTCGGTTCCATTCGATTCCATTCGATTCCATTCCATTTCACTCCATTCCATTCCGTTCCGTTCCGTTCCGTTCCATTCCGTTCCGTTCCGTTCCGTTCCATTCCGTTGCATTCCATTCGGTTCCATTCGATTCCATTCGATTCCATTCCATTCCATTCCATTCCATTCCATTCCATTCCATTCCATTCCATTCCATTCCATTCCGTTCTACTCGGGTCCACTCCATTCCATTCCATTCCATTCTATTCCATTCGATTCCATTCGATTCCATTCCATTCGATTCCATTCCAATCCATTCCATTCCAATCCATTCCATTCTACTTGGGTTGATTCCATTCCATTGCATTCCATTCCATTCCATGCCCTTCCATTCCATTCCATTCGGTTCCGTTCGATTCCATTCGATTCCATTCCATTTCACTCCATTCCATTCCATTCCGTTCCGTTCCGTTCCGTTCCGTTCGGTTCCGTTCCGTTCTATTCGGGTTGATTCCATTCTATTCCACTCCACTCCATTCGATTCCTTTCGATTCCATTCGATTCCATTCCATTCCATTCCATTCCATTCCATTCCATTCCAATCCATTCCATTCTACTCGGGTTGATTCCATTCCATTCCATTCCGTTCCATTCCATTCCATTCCATTCCATTCCATTCCATTCCATTCCATTCCATTCCATTCGATTCCATTCCATTCCATTCCATTCCATTCCATTCCATTCCATTCAATTCCATTCCATTCCATTCCGTTCTACTCGGGTTCATTCCATTCCATTCCATTCCATTCCATTCTATTCCATGGAATTCCATTCGATTCCATTCCATTCCATTCCATTCCATTGCATTCCATTCCATTCCATTGCATTCCATTCCATTCCGTTTTACTCGGGTTGATTCCATTCCATTCCTTTCCATTCCATTCCATTCCATTCCGTTCTACTCGGGTTGATTCCATTCCATTCCATTCCATTCCATTCAATTCCATTCCATTCCATTCCATTCCATTCCATTCCATTCCGTTCGATTCCATTTCATTCCATTCCATTCCATTCCATTCCAATCCATTCCATTCTACTCGGGTTGATTCCATTCCATTCCATTCCATTCCATTCTATTCCATTCGATTCCATTCGATTCCATTTCATTCCATTCCATTCCATTCCATTCCAATCCATTCCATTCTACTCGAGTAGATTCCATTCCATTCCATTCTATTCCATTCCTTTCCCTTCCATTCCATTCCATTCAGTTCCATTCGTTTCCATTCGATTCCACTCCATTTCACTGCATTCCATTCCGTTCCGTTCCGTTCCGTTCTGTTCCATTCTATTCGGGTTGATTCCATTCTATTCCACTCCATTCCCTTCGATTCCATTCGATTCCATTCGATTCCATTCCATTCCATTCCATTCCATTCCATTCCATTCCATTCCCTTCCCTTCGCTTCTATTCTATTGAATTCCATTCCATTCCATTCCATTCCATTCGATTCCATTCGATTCCAATCGATTCCATTCGATTGCATTCGATTCCATTCGTTGCCATTCCATTCCATTCCATTGAATTCCATTCCGTTCCATTCCATTCCATTCCATTCCATTGAATTCCATTCCATTCCATTCCATTCCTTTCCATTCCATTGAATTCCATTCCATTCCATTCCATTCCATTCCATTCCATTCCATTGAATTCCATTCCATTCCATTCCATAGAATTCCGTTCCATTCCATTCCATTCCATTCCATTCCATTCCATTCCATTGAATTCCATTCCATTCCATTCCATAGAATTCCGTTCCATTCCATTCCATTCCATTCCATTCCATTCCATTCCATTGAATTCCATTCCGTTCCATTCCATTCCATTGAATTCCGTTCCATTCCACTCCATTCCATTCCGTTCCGTTCCGTTCCGTTCCGTTCCGTTCCGTTGCGTTCCGCTCCGTTCTACTCGGGTTGATTCCATTCTATTCCATTCCAGTCCATTCGATCCCATTCGATTCCATTCGATTCCACTCCATTCCATTCCATAGAATTCCATTCCATTCCATTCCATCCCATTCCATTCCACTGAATTCCATTCCATTCCATTCCATTCCATTCCACTCCATTGAATTCCATTCCATTCCATTCCATTCCATGGAATTCCATTCCATTCCATTCCATTCCATGGAAATCCATTCCATTCCATTCCATTCCATTCCATTCCATAGAATTCCATTCCATTCCATTCCATTCCATTGAATTCCGTTCCATTCCGTTCCATTCCGTTCCGTTCCGTTCCGTTCCGTTGCGTTCCGTTCCGTTCCGTTGTGTTCCGTTCCGTTCTACTCGGGTTGATTCCATTCTATTCCATTCCATTCCAATCCATTCCATTCCATTCCATTGAATTCCATTCCATTCCATTCCATTCCATTCCATTCCATTCCATTCCATTGAATTCCATTCCATTCCATTCCATTCCATTCCATTCCATTGAATTCCATTCCATTCCATTCCATTCCATGGAACTCCGTTCCATTCCATTCCATTCCGTTCCGTTCCGTCCCGTTCCGTTCCGTTCCGTTCCGTTCCGTTCCGTTCCGTTCTACTCGGGTTGATTCCATTCTATTCCATTCCATTCCATTCGATTCCATTCGATTCCATTCGATTCCACTCCATTCCATTCCATAGAATTCCATTCCATTCCATTCCATTCCATTGAATTCCATTCCATTCCATTCCATTCCATAGAATTCCATTCCATTCCATTCCATTCCATTGAATTCCATTCCATTCCATTCCATTCCATTCCATTCCATTCCATTCCATTCCATTCCATTCTACTGGTGTCCATTCCATTCCATTCCATTCCATTCCATTCCATTCCATTCCATTCCATTCCTTTCCATTCCATTTCATTCCATTGCATTCCATTCCATTCCATTCCGTTCCATTCCATTCCATTCCACTCCACTCCACTCCACTCCACTCCATTCCACTCCACTCCACTCCGGTACATTCCATTCCATTCCATTCCATTCCATTCCATTCCATTCCATTCCGTGCTTCTCGGGTACATTCCGTTCCGTTCCATTCCATTCCATTCCATTCCATTCCGTTCCAGTGCACTCTACTCCACTCCACTCCACTCCACTCCACTCCGGTACATTCCATTCCATTCCATTCCATTCCATTCCATTCCGTGCTTCTCGGGTACATTCCGTTCCGTTCCATTCCATTCCATTCCATTCCATTCCGTTCCAGTGCACTCTACTCCACTCCACTCCACTCCACTCCACTCTGGTACATTCCATTCCATTCCATTCCATTCCATTTCCATTCCCATTCCATTTCCATTCCCGTTCCATTTCCATTCCCGTTTCTTTTCCATTCCCGTTCCATTTCCATTCCAGTTCCATTACCATTCCCGTTCCATTTCCATTCCCGATCCATTTCCATTCCCGTTCCATTTCCATTCCCGTTCCATTTCCATTCCCGTTCCATTACCATTCCCGTTCCATTTCCGTTCCCGTTCCGTTTCCGTTCCCGTTCCATTTCCGTTCTCGTTCCGTTTCCGTTCCCGTTCCATTTCCATTCCCGTTCCATTTCCGTTCCCGTTCCATTTCCATTCCCGTTCCATTTCCATTCCCTTTCCATTTCCATTTCATTCCATTCCGTTCTGCTCGGGTACATTCCATTCCATTCCATTGCATTCCATTCCGTTCTGCTCCTGTCCATTCCATTCCATTCCATTCCGTTCCATTCCGTTCTACTCGGGTAGATTCCATTCCATTCCATTCCATTCCATTCCATTCCATTCCATTCCATTCCATTCTACTGGTGTCCATTCCATTCCATTCCATTCCATTCCATTCAATTCCATTCCATTCCATTCCATTCCATTGAATTCCATTCCATTCCATTCCATTCAATTGAATTCCGTTCCATTCCATTCCATTCCGTTCCGTTCCGTCCCGTTCCGTTCCGTTCCGTTCCGTTCCGTTGCGTTCCGTTCCGTTCTACTCGGGTTGATTAAATTCTATTCCATTCCATTCTATTCGATTCCATTCGATTCCAATCGATTCCATTCCATTCCATTCCATTCCATTGAATTCCATTCCATTCCATTCCATTCCATTGAATTCCATTCCATTCCATTCCATTCCATTCCATTCCATTCCATTCCATTCCATTCCATTCCATTCTACTGGTGTCCATTCCATTCCATTCCATTCCATTCCATTCCATTCCATTCCATTCCATTCCTTTCCATTCCATTGCATTCCATTGCATTCCATTCCATTCCATTCCGTTCCATTCCATTCCATTCCACTCCACTCCACTCCACTCCACTCCATTCCACTCCACTCCACTCCGGTACATTCCATTCCATTCCATTCCATTCCATTCCATTCCATTCCATTCCATTCCGTGCTTCTCGGGTACATTCCGTTCCGTTCCATTCCATTCCATTCCATTCCATTCCGTTCCAGTGCACTCTACTCCACTCCACTCCACTCCACTCCACTCCGGTACATTCCATTCCATTCCATTCCATTCCATTCCATTCCGTGCTTCTCGGGTACATTCCGTTCCGTTCCATTCCATTCCATTCCATTCCATTCCGTTCCAGTGCACTCTACTCCACTCCACTCCACTCCACTCCACTCTGGTACATTCCATTCCATTCCATTCCATTCCATTTCCATTCCCATTCCATTTCCATTCCCGTTCCATTTCCATTCCCGTTTCTTTTCCATTCCCGTTCCATTTCCATTCCAGTTCCATTACCATTCCCGTTCCATTTCCATTCCCGATCCATTTCCATTCCCGTTCCATTTCCATTCCCGTTCCATTTCCATTCCCGTTCCATTACCATTCCCGTTCCATTTCCGTTCCCGTTCCGTTTCCGTTCCCGTTCCATTTCCGTTCTCGTTCCGTTTCCGTTCCCGTTCCATTTCCATTCCCGTTCCATTTCCGTTCCCGTTCCATTTCCATTCCCGTTCCATTTCCATTCCCTTTCCATTTCCATTTCATTCCATTCCGTTCTGCTCGGGTACATTCCATTCCATTCCATTGCATTCCATTCCGTTCTGCTCCTGTCCATTCCATTCCATTCCATTCCGTTCCATTCCGTTCTACTCGGGTAGATTCCATTCCATTCCATTCCATTCCATTCCATTCCATTCCATTCCATTCCATTCCATTCTACTGGTGTCCATTCCATTACATTCCATTCCATTCCATTCCATTCCATTCCATTCCATTCCATTCCATTGAATTCCATTCCATTCCATTCCATTCAATTGAATACCGTTCCATTCCATTCCATTCCGTTCCGTTCCGTCCCGTTCCGTTCCGTTCCGTTCCGTTCCGTTGCGTTCCGTTCCGTTCTACTCGGGTTGATTAAATTCTATTCCATTCCATTCTATTCGATTCCATTCGATTCCAATCGATTCCATTCGATTCCATTCGATTCCATTGAATTCCATTCCATTCCATTCGATTCCATTGAATTCCATTCCATTCCATTCCATTCCATTCCATTCCATTCCATTCCATTCCATTCTACTGGTGTCCATTCCATTCCATTCCATTCCATTCCATTCCATTCCATTCCATTCCTTTCCATTCCATTGCATTCCATTGCATTCCATTCCATTCCATTCCGTTCCATTCCATTCCATTCCACTCCACTCCACTCCACTCCACTCCATTCCACTCCACTCCACTCCGGTACATTCCATTCCATTCCATTCCATTCCATTCCATTCCGTGCTTCTGGGGTACATTCCGTTCCGTTCCATTCCATTCCATTCCATTCCATTCCGTTCCAGTGCACTCTACTCCACTCCACTCCACTCCACTCCACTCCGGTACATTCCATTCCATTCCATTCCATTCCATTCCATTCCGTGCTTCTCGGGTACATTCCGTTCCGTTCCATTCCATTCCATTCCATTCCATTCCGTTCCAGTTCACTCTACTCCACTCCACTCCACTCCACTCCACTCTGGTACATTCCATTCCATTCCATTCCATTCCATTTCCATTCCCATTCCATTTCCATTCCCGTTCCATTTCCATTCCCGTTTCTTTTCCATTCCCGTTCCATTTCCATTCCAGTTCCATTACCATTCCCGTTCCATTTCCATTCCCGATCCATTTCCATTCCCGTTCCATTTCCATTCCCTTTCCATTTCCATTTCATTCCATTCCGTTCTGCTCGGGTACATTCCATTCCATTCCATTGCATTCCATTCCGTTCTGCTCCTGTCCATTCCATTCCATTCCATTCCGTTCCATTCCGTTCTACTCGGGTAGATTCCATTCCATTCCATTCCATTCCATTCCATTCCATTCCATTCTACTGGTGTCCATTCCATTCCATTCCATTCCATTCCATTCCATTCCATTCCATTCCATTGAATTCCATTCCATTCCATTCCATTCAATTGAATTCCGTTCCATTCCATTCCATTCCGTTCCGTTCCGTCCCGTTCCGTTCCGTTCCGTTCCGTCCCGTTCCGTTCCGTTCCGTTCCGTTCCGTTGGGTTCCGTTCCGTTCTACTCGGGTTGATTAAATTCTATTCCATTCCATTCTATTCGATTCCATTCGATTCCAATCGATTCCATTCGATTCCATTCGATTCCATTGAATTCCATTCCATTCCATTCCATTCCATTGAATTCCATTCCATTCCATTCCATTCCATTCCATTCCATTCCATTCCATTCCATTCTACTGGTGTCCATTCCATTCCATTCCATTCCATTCCATTCCATTGCATTCCATTCCTTTCCATTCCATTGCATTCCATTGCATTCCATTCCATTCCATTCCGTTCCATTCCATTCCATTCCACTCCACTCCACTCCACTCCACTCCATTCCACTCCACTCCACTCCGGTACATTCCATTCCATTCCATTCCATTCCATTCCATTCCATTCCATTCCATTCCATTCCGTGCTTCTCGGGTACATTCCGTTCCGTTCCATTCCATTCCATTCCATTCCATTCCGTTCCAGTGCACTCTACTCCACTCCACTCCACTCCACTCCACTCCGGTACATTCCATTCCATTCCATTCCATTCCATTCCATTCCATTCCGTGCTTCTCGGGTACATTCCGTTCCGTTCCATTCCATTCCATTCCATTCCATTCCATTCCGTTCCAGTGCACTCTACTCCACTCCACTCCACTCCACTCCACTCTGGTACATTCCATTCCATTCCATTCCATTCCATTTCCATTCCCATTCCATTTCCATTCCCGTTCCATTTCCATTCCCGTTTCTTTTCCATTCCCGTTCCATTTCCATTCCAGTTCCATTACCATTCCCGTTCCATTTCCATTCCCGATCCATTTCCATTCCCGTTCCATTTCCATTCCCGTTCCATTTCCATTCCCGTTCCATTACCATTCCCGTTCCATTTCCGTTCCCGTTCCGTTTCCGTTCCCGTTCCATTTCCGTTCTCGTTCCGTTTCCGTTCCCGTTCCATTTCCATTCCCGTTCCATTTCCGTTCCCGTTCCATTTCCATTCCCGTTCCATTTCCATTCCCTTTCCATTTCCATTTCATTCCATTCCGTTCTGCTCGGGTACATTCCATTCCATTCCATTGCATTCCATTCCGTTCTGCTCCTGTCCATTCCATTCCATTCCATTCCGTTCCATTCCGTTCTACTCGGGTAGATTCCATTCCATTCCATTCCATTCCATTCCATTCCATTCCATTCCATTCCATTCCATTCCATTCCATTCCATTCCATTCTACTGGTGTCCATTCCATTCCATTCCATTCCATTCCATTCCATTCCATTCCATTGAATTCCATTCCATTCCATTCCATTCAATTGAATTCCGTTCCATTCCATTCCATTCCGTTCCGTTCCGTCCCGTTCCGTTCCGTTCCGTTCCGTTCCGTTGCGTTCCGTTCCGTTCTACTCGGGTTGATTAAATTCTATTCCATTCCATTCTATTCGATTCCATTCGATTCCAATCGACTCCATTCGATTCCATTCGATTCCATTGAATTCCATTCCATTCCATTCCATTCCATTGAATTCCGTTGCATTATATTCCATTCCGTCCGTTCCGTCCCGTTCCGTTCCGTTCCGTTCCGTTGCGTGCCGTTCCGTTCTACTCGGGTTGATTCCATTCCATTCCATTCCATTCCATTCCATTCCATTCCATTGAATTCCATTCCATTCCATTCCATTCCGTTCTACTCGGGTTGATTCCATTCTATTCCATTCCATTCCATTCGATCTCATTCGATTCCATTCGATTCCATTCGATTCCACTCCATTCCATTCCATTGAATTCCATTCCATTCCATTCCATTCCATTCCATTCCATTGAATTCCATTCCATTCCATTCCATTCCATTCCATTCCATTCCATTCCATTCCATTGAATACCATTCCATTCCATTGAATTCCATTCCATTCCATTCCATTCCATTCCATTCCATTCCATTCCATTCCATTGAATTCCATTCCATTCCATTCCATTCCATTCCATTCCATTGAATTCCATTCCATTCCATTCCATTCCATGGAATTCCGTTCCATTCCATTCCATTCCGTTCCGTTCCGTCCCGTTCCGTTCCGTTCCGTTCCGTTGCGTTCCGTTCCGTTCTACTCGGGTTGATTCCATTCTATTCCATTCCATTCCATTCGATTCCATTCGATTCCATTCGATTCCACTCCATTCCATTCCATAGAATTCCATTCCATTCCATTCCATTCCATTGAATTCCATTCCATTCCATTCCATTCCATAGAATTCCATTCCATTCCATTCCATTCCATTGAATTCCATTCCATTCCATTCCATTCCATTCCATTCCATTCCATTCCATTCCATTCCATTCCATTCTACTGGTGTCCATTCCATTCCATTCCATTCCATTCCATTCCATTCCATTCCATTCCATTCCTTTCCATTCCATTGCATTCCATTGCATTCCATTCCATTCCATTCCGTTCCATTCCATTCCATTCCACTCCACTCCACTCCACTCCACTCCATTCCACTCCACTCCACTCCGGTACATTCCATTCCATTCCATTCCATTCCATTCCATTCCATTCCATTCCGTGCTTCTAGGGTACATTCCGTTCCGTTCCATTCCATTCCATTCCATTCCATTCCGTTCCAGTGCACTCTACTCCACTCCACTCCACTCCACTCCACTCCGGTACATTCCATTCCATTCCATTCCATTCCATTCCATTCCATTCCATTTCCATTCCCATTCCATTTCCATTCCCGTTCCATTTCCATTCCCGTTTCTTTTCCATTCCCGTTCCATTTCCATTCCAGTTCCATTACTATTCCCGTTCCATTTCCATTCCCGATCCATTTCCATTCCCGTTCCTTTTCCATTCCCGTTCCATTTCCATTCCCGTTCCGTTACCATTCCCGTTCCATTTCCGTTCCCGTTCCGTTTCCGTTCCCGTTCCATTTCCGTTCTCGTTCCGTTTCCGTTCCCGTTCCATTTCCATTCCCGTTCCATTTCCGTTCCCGTTCCATTTCCATTCCCGTTCCATTTCCATTCCCTTTCCATTTCCATTTCATTCCATTCCGTTCTGCTCGGGTACATTCCATTCCATTCCTTTGCATTCCATTCCGTTCTGCTCCTGTCCATTCCATTCCATTCCATTCCGTTCCATTCCGTTCTACTCGGGTAGATTCCATTCCATTCCATTCCATTCCATTCCATTCCATTCCATTCCATTCCATTCCATTCTACTGGTGTCCATTCCATTCCATTCCATTCCATTCCATTCCATTCCATTCCATTCCATTGCATTCCATTCCATTCCATTCCATTCCATTCCATTCCGTTCCGTTCTACTCGGTTACATTCCATTCAATTCCATTCCATTCCGTTCTACTCGGGTAGATTCCATTCCATTCCATTCCATTCCTTTCCATTCCATTGCATTCCATTGCATTGCATTGCACTCAATTCCATTCCATTCCATTCCATTCCATTCCATTCCATTCCGTTCTGTTCAACTCGGTTACATTCCATTCAATTACATTCCATTCCGTTCTACTCGGTTACATTCCATTAAATTCCATTCCATTCCATTCCAATCCATTCCATTCCATTCCATTCCGTTCTACTCGGGTGCATTCCATTCCATTCCATTCCATTCCATTCCATTACATTCCATTCCATTCCGTTCTACTTTGTTACATTCCATTCCATTCCATTCCATTCCATTCCATTCCATTCCATTCCATTCCATTCCATTCCGTTCTACTCGGGTTGATTCCACTCTATTCCATTCCATTCTATTCCATTCCATTCCACCCCATTCCATTCCATTGAATTCCATTCCATTCCATTCCATTCCATTCCATTCCATTCCATGGAATTCCATTCCATTCCATTCCATTCCATTCCATTGAATTCCATTCCATTCCATTCCATTCAATTGAATTCCGTTCCATTCCATTCCATTCCGTTCCGTTCCGTCCCGTTCCGTTCCGTTCCGTTGCGTTCCGTTCCGTTCTACTCGGGTTGATTAAATTCTATTCCATTCCATTCTATTCGATTCCATTCGATTCCAATCGATTCCATTCGATTCCATTCGATTCCATTGAATTCCATTCCATTCCATTCCATTCCATTGAATTCCGTTGCATTATATTCCATTCCGTTCCGTTCCGTCCCGTTCCGTTCCGTTCCGTTCCGTTGCGTGCCGTTCCGTTCTACTCGGGTTGATTCCATTCCATTCCATTCCATTCCATTCCATTCCATTCCATTCCATTCCATTGAATTCCATTCCATTCCATTCCATTCCATTCCATTCCATTCCATTCCATTCCATTCCGTTCTACTCGGGTTGATTCCATTCTATTCCATTCCATTCCATTCGATCTCATTCGATTCCATTCGATTCCATTCGATTCCACTCCATTCCATTCCATTGAATTCCATTCCATCCCATTCCATTCCATTCCATTCCATTGAATTCCATTCCATTCCATTCCATTCCATTCCATTCCATTCCATTCCATTCCATTCCATTCCATTCCATTGAATTCCATTCCATTCCATTGAATTCCATTCCATTCCATTCCATTCCATTGAATTCCGTTCCATTCCATTCCATTCCATTCCATTCCATTGAATTCCATTCCATTCCATTCCATAGAATTCCGTTCCATTCCATTCCATTCCATTCCATTCCATTCCATTCCATTCCATTCCATTGAATTCAATTCCATTCCATTCCATTCCTTTCCATTGAATTCCATTCTGTTCCATTCCATTCCTTTGAATTCCGTTCCATTCCATTCCATTCCATTCCTTTCCGTTCCGTTCCGTTCCGTTCCGTTCCGTTGCGTTCCGCTCCGTTTTACTCGGGTTGATTCCATTCTATTCCATTCCATTCCATTCGATCCCATTCGATTCCATTCGATTCCATTCGATTCCATTCGATTCCACTCCATTCCATTCCATAGAATTCCATTCCATTCCATTCCATTTGAATTCCATTCCATTCCATTCCATTCCATTCCATTCCATTCCATTCCATTCCATTCCATTGAATTCCATTCCATCCCATTCCATTCCATTGAATTCCGTTCCTTTCCATTCCATTCCGTTCCGTTCCGTTCCGTTCCGTTCCGTTGCGTTCCGTTCCGTTCCGTTGCGTTCCGTTCCGTTCTACTCGGGTTGATTCCATTCTATTCCATTCAATTCCATTCCATTCCATTCCATTCCATTCCATCCCATTCCATTGAATTCCATTCCATTCCATTCCATTCCATTGAATTCCGTTCCATTCCATTCCATACCCTTCTGTTCCGTCCCGTTCCGTTCCGTTCCGTTCCGTTGCGTGCCGTTCCGTTCTACTCAGGTTGATTACATTCTATTCCATTCCATTCCATTCGATTCCATTCGATTCCAATCGATTCCATTCGATTGCATTCGATTCCATTCGTTGCCATTCCATTCCATTCCATTGAATTCCATTCCGTTCCATTCCATTCCATTCCATTCCATTGAATTCCATTCCATTCCATTCCATTCTTTCCATTCCATTGAATTCCATTCCATTCCATTCCATTCCATTCCATTCCATTCCATTCCATTCCATTCCATAGAATTCCGTTCCATTCCATTCCATTCCATTCCATTCCATTCCATTGAATTCCATTCCGTTCCATTCCATTCCATTGAATTCCGTTCCATTCCACTCCATTCCATTCCGTTCCGTTCCGTTCCGTTCCGTTCCGTTCCGTTGCGTTCCGCTCCGTTCTACTCGGGTTGATTCCATTCTATTCCATTCCAGTCCATTCGATCCCATTCGATTCCATTCGATTCCATTCGATTCCATTCGATTCCACTCCATTCCATTCCATAGAATTCCATTCCATTCCATTCCATCCCATTCCATTCCATGGAATTCCATTCCATTCCATTCCATTCCATTCCATTCCATTCCATTCCATTGAATTCCATTCCATTCCATTCCATTCCATGGAATTCCATTCCATTCCATTCCATTCCATGGAATTCCATTCCATTCCATTCCATTCCATGGAATTCCATTCCATTCCATTCCATTCCATTCCATAGAATTCCATTCCATTCCATTCCATTCCATGGAATTCCATTCCATTCCATTCCATTCCATTCCATAGAATTCCATTCCATTCCATTCCATTCCATTGAATTCCGTTCCATTCCGTTCCATTCCGTTCCGTTCCGTTCCGTTCCGTTGCGTTCCGTTCCGTTCCGTTGTGTTCCGTTCCGTTCTACTCGGGTTGATTCCATTCTATTCCATTCCATTCCAATCCATTCCATTCCATTCGATTCAATTGAATTCCATTCCATTCCATTCCATTCCATGGAATTCCGTTCCATTCCATTCCATTCCGTTCCGTTCCGTCCCGTTCCGTTCCGTTCCGTTCCGTTGCGTTCCGTTCCGTTCTACTCGGGTTGATTCAATTCTATTCCATTCCATTCCATTCGATTCCATTCGATTCCATTCGATTCCACTCCATTCCATTCCATAGAATTCCATTCCATTCCATTCCATTCCATTGAATTCCTTTCCATTCCATTCCATTCCATTGAAATCCATTCCATTCCATTCCATTCCATTCCATTGAATTCCATTCCATTCCATTCCATTCCATTCCATTCCATTCCATTCCATTCCATTCTACTGGTGTCCATTCCATTCCATTCCATTCCATTCCCTTCCATTCCATTCCTTTCCATTCCATTTCATTCCATTGCATTCCATTCCATTCCATTCCATTCCACTCCACTCCACTCCACTCCACTCCATTCCACTCCACTCCACTCCGGTACATTCCATTCCATTCCATTCCATTCCATTCCGTGCTTCTCGGGTACATTCCGTTCCGTTCCATTCCATTCCATTCCATTCCATTCCGTTCCAGTGCACTCTACTCCACTCCACTCCACTCCACTCCACTCCGGTACATTCCATTCCATTCCATTCCATTCCATTTCCATTCCCATTCCATTTCCATTCCCGTTCCATTTCCATTCCCGTTTCTTTTCCATTCCCGTTCCATTTCCATTCCAGTTCCATTACCATTCCCGTTCCATTTCCATTCCCGATCCATTTCCATTCCCGTTCCTTTTCCATTCCCGTTCCATTTCCATTCCCGTTCCGTTACCATTCCCGTTCCATTTCAGTTCCCGTTCCATTTCCATTCCCGTTCCATTTCCATTCCCTTTCCATTTCCATTTCATTCCATTCCGTTCTGCTCGGGTACATTCCATTCCATTCCATTGCATTCCATTCCGTTCTGCTCCTGTCCATTCCATTCCATTCCATTCCGTTCCATTCCGTTCTACTCGGGTAGATTCCATTCCATTCCATTCCATTCCATTCCATTCCTTTCCATTCCATTCCATTCCATTCCATTCTACTGGTGTCCATTCCATTCCATTCCATTCCATTCCATTCCATTCCATTCCATTGCATTCCATTCCATTCCATTCCATTCCATTCCGTTCCGTTCTACTCGGTTACATTCCATTCAATTCCATTCCATTCCGTTCTACTCGGGTAGATTCCATTCCATTCCATTCCATTCCTTTCCATTCCATTGCATTCCATTGCATTGCATTGCACTCAATTCCATTCCATTCCATTCCATTCCATTCCATTCCATTCCATTCCATTCCGTTCCATTCAACTCGGTTACATTCCATTCAATTACATTCCATTCCGTTCTACTCGGTTACATTCCATTCCATTCCATTCCATTCCATTCCAATCCATTCCATTCCATTCCATTCCGTTCTACTCGGGTTGATTCCATTCTTTTCCATTACATTCCATTCGATCCCATTTGATTCCATTCGATTCCATTCAATTCCATTCGATTCCATTCCATTCCACTCCATTCCATTCCATTGAATTCCATTCCATTCCATTCCATTCCATTCCATTCCTATTCATTCCATTCTACTCGGGTTGATTCCATTCCATTCCAATCCATTCCATTCCATTCCATTCCATTGAATTCCATTCCATTCCATTCCATTCCATTCCATACCATTCCATTCCATTGAATTCCATTCCATTCCTTTCCATTCCATTCCACTCCATTCCATTCCACTCCACTCCACTCCACTCCACTCCACTCCATTCCATTCCCTTCCATTCCATTCAATTGAATTGCATTGAATTCCATTCCATTCCATTCCATAACATTTCATTCCATTCCATTCCATTCCATTCCATTCCACTCCATTCCATTCCGTTCTACTCGGGTTGATTCCATTCTATTCCATTCCATTTCATTCGATTCCATTAGATTCCATTCGATTCCATTCGATTCCATTCCATTCCACTCCATTCCATTCCATTGAATTCCATTCCATTCCATTCCATTCCTATTCATTCCATTCTACTCGGGTTGATTCCATTCCATTCCAATCCATTCCATTCCATTCCATTCCATTGAATTCCATTCCATTCCATTCCATTCCATTCCATTCCATTCCATTCCATTGAATTCCATTCCATTCCATTCCATTCCATTCCACTCCATTCCATTCCACTCCACTCCACTCCACTCCACTCCACTCCATTCCATTCCCTTCCATTCCATTCAATTGAATTGCATTGAATTCCATTCCATTCCATTCCATAACATTTCATTCCATTCCATTCCATTCCATTCCATTCCATTCCATTCCATTCCGTTCTACTCGGGTTGATTCCATTCTATTCCATTCCATTTCATTCGATTCCATTAGATTCCATTCGATTCCATTCGATTCCATTCGTTTCCATTCCATTCCATTCCATTCTTTTCCATTGAATTCCATTCCATTCCATTCCATTCCATTCCATTCCATTGCATTCCATTCCATCGAATTCCATTGAATTCCATTCCATTCCATGGAATTCCATTCCATTCCATTCCATTCCATTCCATAGAATTCCATTCCATTCCATTCCATTCCATTGAATTCCGTTCCATTCCATTCCATTCCGTTCCGTTCCGTTCCGTTCCGTTCCGTTGCGTTCCGTTCCGTTCCGTTGTGTTCCGTTCCATTCTACTCGGGTTGATTCCATTCTATTCCATTCCATTCCAATCCATTCCATTCCATTCCATTCCATTCCATTCCATTCCATTCCATTGAATTCCATTCCATTCCATTCCATTCCATTCCATTCCATTGAATTCCATTCCATTCCATTCCATTCCATGGAATTCCGTTCCATTCCATTCCATTCCGTTCCGTTCCGTCCCGTTCCGTTCCGTTCCGTTCCGTTGCGTTCCGTTCCGTTCTACTCGGGTTGATTCCATTCTATTCCATTCCATTCCATTCGATTCCATTCGATTCCATTCGATTCCACTCCATTCCATTCCATAGAATTCCATTCCATTCCATTCCATTCCATTGAATTCCATTCCATTCCATTCCATTCCATTCCATTCCATTCCATTCCATTCCATTCTACTGGTGTCCATTCCATTCCATTCCATTCCATTCCATTCCATTCCATTCCTTTCCATTCCATTGCATTCCATTGCATTCCATTCCATTCCATTCCATTCCATTCCATTCCATTCCATTCCACTCCACTCCACTCCACTCCACTCCATTCCACTCCACTCCACTCCGGTACATTCCATTCCATTCCATTCCATTCCATTCCATTCCATTCCGTGCTATTCGGGTACATTCCGTTCCGTTCCATTCCATTCCATTCCATTCCATTCCGTTCCAGTGCACTCTACTCCACTCCACTCCACTCCACTCCACTCCGGTACATTCCATTCCATTCCATTCCATTTCCATTCCCATTCCATTTCCATTCCCGTTCCATTTCCATTCCCGTTCCATTTCCGTTCCCGTTCCATTTCCATTCCCGTTCCATTTCCATTCCCTTTCCATTTCCATTTCATTCCATTCCGTTCTGCTCGGGTACATTCCATTCCATTCCATTGCATTCCATTCCGTTCTGCTCCTGTCCATTCCATTCCATTCCATTCCGTTCCATTCCGTTCTACTCGGGTAGATTCCATTCCATTCCATTCCATTCCATTCCATTCCATTCCATTCCATTCCATTCTACTGGTGTCCATTCCATTCCATTCCATTCCATTCCATTCCATTCCATTCCATTCCATTCCATTCCATTCCATTCTACTCGGGTTGATTCCATTCTATTCCATTCCATTCCATTCGATCCCATTCGATTCCATTCGATTCCGTTCCATTCCATTCCATTCCATTCCATTCCATTGAATTCCATTCCATTCCATTCCATTGAATTCCGTTCCATTCCATTCCATTCCGTTCCGTTCCGTCCCGTTCCATTCCATTCCGTTCCGTTGCGTGCCGTTCTGTTCTACTCGGGATGATTCCATTCTATTCCATTCCATTCCATTCCATTCCATTCGATTCCAATTGATTCCATTCGATTCCATTCGATTCCATTCCATTCCATTCCATTGAATTCCATTCCGTTCCACTCCATTCCATTCCATTCCATTGAATTCCATTCCAATCCGTTCCATTCCATTCCATTCCATTGAATTCCATTCCATTCCATTCCATTCCATTCCATTGAATTCCATTCCATTCCATTCCATTCCATTCCATTGAATTCCATTCCATTCCATTCCATAGAATTCCGTTCCATTACTTTCCATTCCATTCCATTCCATTCCTTTCCATTCCATTTGAATTCCATTCCATTCCATTCCATTCCATTCTATTCCATTCCATTCCATTCCATTCCGTTCCATTCCATTCTACTCGGGTTGATTGCATTCTATTCCATTCCATTCCATTCGATTCCATTCGATTCCATTCGATTCCATTCGATTCCATTCCATTCCATTCCATTCCATTCCATTCCATTGAATTCCCTTCCATTCCATTCCATTCCATTCCATTGAATTCCATTCCATTCCATTCCATTGCATTCCATTCCATTCCATTCCATTCCATTCCATTCCATTCCATTCCATTCCATTGAATTCCATTCCATTCCATTCCATTCCATTGAATTCCGTTCCTTTCCATTCCATTCCGTTCCGTTCCGTTCCGTTCCGTTCCGTTCCGTTCCGTTGCGTTCCGTTCCGTTCCGTTGCGTTCCGTTCCGTTCTACTCGGGTTGATTCCACTCCATTCCATTCCATTCCATTCCATTCCATTCCATTCCATTCCATTCCATTCCAGTCCATTCCATTCCATTCCATTCCATTCCATTTCATTGCATTCCATTCCATTCCATTCCATTCCATTCCATTCCTTTCCATTCCATTCCATTCCATTCCATTCCATTCCATTCCTTTCTACTCGTGTTGATTCCATTCCATTCCATTCCATTCCATTCCATTCCATTCCATTCCATTCCGTTCCATTCCATTCCATTCCCTTCCATTCCATTCCATTCCAATCCAATCCATTCTACTCGGGTTTATTCCATTCAATTCCATTCCATTCCATTCCATTCCTTTCCCTTCCATTCCATTCCATTCGGTTCCATTCGATTCCATTCGATTCCATTCCATTTCACTCCATTCCATTCCGTTCCGTTCCGTTCCGTTCCATTCCGTTCCGTTCCGTTCCGTTCCATTCCGTTGCATTCCATTCGGTTCCATTCGATTCCATTCGATTCCATTCCATTCCATTCCATTCCATTCCATTCCATTCCATTCCATTCCATTCCATTCCATTCCGTTCTACTCGGGTCCACTCCATTCCATTCCATTCCATTCTATTCCATTCGATTCCATTCGATTCCATTCCATTCGATTCCATTCCAATCCATTCCATTCCAATCCATTCCATTCTACTTGGGTTGATTCCATTCCATTGCATTCCATTCCATTCCATGCCCTTCCATTCCATTCCATTCGGTTCCGTTCGATTCCATTCGATTCCATTCCATTTCACTCCATTCCATTCCATTCCGTTCCGTTCCGTTCCGTTCCGTTCGGTTCCGTTCCGTTCTATTCGGGTTGATTCCATTCTATTCCACTCCACTCCATTCGATTCCTTTCGATTCCATTCGATTCCATTCCATTCCATTCCATTCCATTCCATTCCATTCCAATCCATTCCATTCTACTCGGGTTGATTCCATTCCATTCCATTCCGTTCCATTCCATTCCATTCCATTCCATTCCATTCCATTCCATTCCATTCCATTCCATTCGATTCCATTCCATTCCATTCCATTCCATTCCATTCCATTCCATTCCATTCAATTCCATTCCATTCCATTCCGTTCTACTCGGGTTCATTCCATTCCATTCCATTCCATTCCATTCTATTCCATGGAATTCCATTCGATTCCATTCCATTCCATTCCATTCCATTGCATTCCATTCCATTCCATTGCATTCCATTCCATTCCGTTTTACTCGGGTTGATTCCATTCCATTCCTTTCCATTCCATTCCATTCCATTCCGTTCTACTCGGGTTGATTCCATTCCATTCCATTCCATTCCATTCAATTCCATTCCATTCCATTCCATTCCATTCCATTCCATTCCGTTCGATTCCATTTCATTCCATTCCATTCCATTCCATTCCAATCCATTCCATTCTACTCGGGTTGATTCCATTCCATTCCATTCCATTCCATTCTATTCCATTCGATTCCATTCGATTCCATTTCATTCCATTCCATTCCATTCCATTCCAATCCATTCCATTCTACTCGAGTAGATTCCATTCCATTCCATTCTATTCCATTCCTTTCCCTTCCATTCCATTCCATTCAGTTCCATTCGTTTCCATTCGATTCCACTCCATTTCACTGCATTCCATTCCGTTCCGTTCCGTTCCGTTCTGTTCCATTCTATTCGGGTTGATTCCATTCTATTCCACTCCATTCCCTTCGATTCCATTCGATTCCATTCGATTCCATTCCATTCCATTCCATTCCATTCCATTCCATTCCATTCCCTTCCCTTCGCTTCTATTCTATTGAATTCCATTCCATTTCATTCCATTCCATTCCATTCCTATCCATTCCATTCTACTCGGGTTGATTCCATTCCATTCCATTCCATTCCATTCCATTCCAT
Organism: Gorilla gorilla gorilla; assembly: GCF_029281585.2. Lineage (NCBI taxonomy): Eukaryota > Metazoa > Chordata > Mammalia > Primates > Hominidae > Gorilla > Gorilla gorilla. The sequence continues at coordinate 9,848,517 of NC_073236.2, read as the reverse complement.
TCCATTCCATTCCATTCCATTCCATTGAATTCCATTCCATTCCATTCCATTCCATTGAATTCCGTTCCTTTCCATTCCATTCCGTTCCGTTCCGTTCCGTTCCGTTCCGTTCCGTTCCGTTGCGTTCCGTTCCGTTCCGTTGCGTTCCGTTCCGTTCTACTCGGGTTGATTCCACTCCATTCCATTCCATTCCATTCCATTCCATTCCATTCCATTCCATTCCATTCCATTCCATTTCATTCCAGTCCATTCCATTCCATTCCATTCCATTCCATTTCATTGCATTCCATTCCATTCCATTCCATTCCATTCCATTCCATTCCATTCCATTCCATTCCATTCCTTTCTACTCGTGTTGATTCCATTCCATTCCATTCCATTCCATTCCATTCCATTCCATTCCATTCCATTCCATTCCCTTCCATTCCATTCCATTCCAATCCAATCCATTCTACTCGGGTTTATTCCATTCAATTCCATTCCATTCCATTCCGTTCCGTTCCGTTCCGTTCCATTCCGTTGCATTCCATTCGGTTCCATTCGATTCCATTCGATTCCATTCCATTCCATTCCATTCCATTCCATTCCATTCCATTCCATTCCATTCCATTCCATTCCATTCCATTCCATTCCATTCCGTTCTACTCGGGTCCACTCCATTCCATTCCATTCCATTCCATTCCATTCCATTCCATTCCATTCCATTCCGTTCTACTCGGGTCCACTCCATTCCATTCCATTCCATTCCATTCCATTCTATTCCATTCGATTCCATTAGATTCCATTCCATTCGATTCCATTCCAATCCATTCCATTCCAATCCATTCCATTCTACTTGGGTTGATTCCATTCCATTCCATTCCATTCCATTCCATGCCCTTCCATTCCATTCCATTCGGTTCCGTTCGATTCCATTCAATTCCATTCCATTTCACTCCATTCCATTCCATTCCGTTCCGTTCCGTTCCGTTCCGTTCGGTTCCGTTCCGTTCTATTCGGGTTGATTCCATTCTATTCCACTCCACTCCATTCGATTCCTTTCGATTCCATTCGATTCCATTCCATTCCATTCCATTCCATTCCATTCCATTCCATTCCATTCCATTCCATTTCATTCTATTCCATTCCATTCCATTCCATTCCAATCCATTCCATTCTACTCGGGTTGATTCCATTCCATTCCATTCCGTTCAATTCCATTCCATTCCATTCCATTCCATTCCATTCCATTCCATTCCATTCCATTCCATTCCATTCCATTCCAATCCATTCCATTCTACTCGGGTTGATTCCATTCCATTCCTTTCCATTCCATTCCATTCCCTTCCATTCCATTCCATTCGGTTCCATTCGATTCCATTCGATTCCATTCCATTTCACTCCATTCCATTCCGTTCCGTTCCGTTCCGTTCCGTTCCGTTCCGTTCCGTTCCATTCCATTCCGTTCTACTCGGGTTGATTCCATTCTATTCCACTCCATTCCATTCGATTCCATTCGATTCCATTCCATTCCATTCCATTCCATTCCATTCCATTCCATTCCATTCCATTCCAATCCATTCCTTTCTTCTCGGGTTGATTCCATTCCATTCCATTCCATTCCATTCCATTCCATTCCATTCCATTCCATTCCATTCCATTCCATTCTACTCCATTCCATTCCATTCGATTCCATTCCATTCCATTCCTTTCTGTTCCATTCCATTCGATTCCATTCCATTCCATTCCATTCCGTTCTACTCGGGTTCATTCCATTCCATTCCATTCCTTTCCATTCTATTGCATTGAATTCCTTTCCATTCCATTCCAATCCATTCCTTTCTTCTCGGGTTGATTCCATTCCATTCCATTCCATTCCATTCCATTCGATTCCATTCGATTCCATTCCATTCCATTCCATTCTACTCCATTCCTTTCCATTCTATTCCATTCCATTCCATTCCATTCCGTTCCATTCCATTCGATTCCAATCGATTCCATTCCATTCCATTCCATTCCATTCCGTTCTACTCGCGTTCATTCCATTCCATTCCATTCCATTCCATTCCATTGCATTCCATTCCATTCTACTCGGGTTGATTCCATTCGATTCCATTCCATTCCATTCCATTCAATTCCATTCGATTCCATTCGATTCCATTCCATTCCATTCCAATCCATTCCATTCTACCCGGGTTGATTCCATTCCACTCCATTCCATTCAATTCCATTCCATTCCATTCCGTTCAACTCGGGTTCATTCCATTCCATTCCATTCCATTCCATTCCATTCTATTCCATTGAATTCCATTCCATTCCATTCCATTCCATTCCATTCCATTCCATTCCATTGAATTCCATTGAATTACATTCCATTCCATTCCATGGAATTCCATTCCATTCCACTCCATTCCATTCCACTCCACTCCACTCCACTCCACTCCACTGCACTCCACTCCACTCCATTCCATTCCATTCCATTCCATTGAATTCCATTGAATTCCATTCCATTGAATTCCATTCCGTTCTGTTCCGTTCCGTTCCGTTCCGTTCCGCTCTACTCGGGTTGATTCCATTCTATTCCATTCCATTCCATTCGATTCCATTCGATTCCATCCGATTCCATTCGATTCCATTCGATTCCATTCCATTCCATTCCATTCCATTCCATTCCATTCCATTCCATTCCATTCCATTGAATTCCATTCCATTCCATTCCATTCCATTCCATTCCATTCCATTGAATTCCATTCCATTCCTTTCCATTCCATTCCACTCCATTCCATTCCACTCCACTCCACTCCACTCCACTCCACTAAACTCCACTCCATTCCATTCCATTCCATTCCATTGAATTCCATTGAATTCCATTCCATTGAATTCCATTGAATTCAATTCCATTGAATTCCATTCCATTCCATTCCATTCCATTCCATTCTATTCCATTCCATTGAATTCCATTCCGTTCCGTTCCGTTCCGTTCCGTTCCGCTCTACTCGGATTGATTCCATTCTATTCCATTCCATTCCATTCGATTCCATTCGATTCCATTCGATTCCATTCGATTCCATTCGATTCCATTCCATTCCATTCCATTCCATTCCATTCCATTCCATTCCATTGAATTCCATTCCATTCCATTCCATTCCATTCCATTCTATTCCATTCCATTGAATTCCATTCCATTCCTTTCCATTCCATTCCACTCCATTCCATTCCACTCCACTCCACTCCACTCCACTCCACTCCACTAAACTCCACTCCATTCCATTCCATTCCATTCCATTGAATTCCATTGAATTCCATTCCATTGAATTCCATTCCATTGAATTCCATTCCATTCCATTCCATTCCATTCCATTCCATTCCATTGATTTCCATTCCATTCCATTCCATTCCATTCCATTCCATTCCATTCCATTGAATACCATTCCATTCCATTGAATTCCATTCAATTCCATTCCATTCCATTCCATTCCATTCCATTGAATTCCATTCCATTCCATTGAATTCCATTCCATTCCATTCCATTCCATTGAATTCCGTTCCATTCCATTCCATTCCATTCCATTCCATTGAATTCCATTCCATTCCATTCCATAGAATTCCGTTCCATTCCATTCCATTCCATTCCATTCCATTCCATTCCATTCCATTCCATTCCATTGAATTCAATTCCATTTCATTCCATTCCTTTCCATTGAATTCCATTCTGTTCCATTCCATTCCTTTGAATTCCGTTCCATTCCATTCCATTCCATTCCTTTCCTTTCCGTTCCGTTCCGTTCCGTTCCGTTGCGTTCCGCTCCGTTCTACTCGGGTTGATTCCATTCTATTCCATTCCATTCCATTCGATCCCATTCGATTCCATTCGATTCCATTCGATTCCATTCGATTCCACTCCATTCCATTCCATAGAATTCCATTCCATTCCATTCCATTTGAATTCCATTCCATTCCATTCCATTGAATTCCATTCCATTCCATTCCATTCCATTGAATTCCATTCCATTCCATTCCATTCCATTGAATTCCGTTCCTTTCCATTCCATTCCGTTCCGTTCCGTTCCGTTCCGTTCCGTTGCGTTCCGTTCCGTTCCTTTGCGTTCCGTTCTACTCGGGTTGATTCCATTCTATTCCATTCCATTCCATTCCATTCCATTCCATTCCATGCCATTCCATTCCATTCCATTGAATTCCATTCCATTCCATTCCATTCCATTGAATTCCGTTCCATTCCATTCCATACCCTTCCGTTCCGTCCCGTTCCGTTCCGTTCCGTTCCGTTGCGTGCCGTTCCGTTCTACTCAGGTTGATTACATTCTATTCCATTCCATTCCATTCGATTCCATTCGATTCCAATCGATTCCATTCGATTGCATTCGATTCCATTCGTTGCCATTCCATTCCATTCCATTGAATTCCATTCCGTTCCATTCCATTCCATTCCATTCCATTGAATTCCATTCCATTCCATTCCATTCCTTTCCATTCCATTGAATTCCATTCCATTCCATTCCATTCCATTCCATTCCATTCCATTGAATTCCATTCCATTCCATTCCATAGAATTCCGTTCCATTCCATTCCATTCCATTCCATTCCATTCCATTCCATTGAATTCCATTCCATTCCATTCCATAGAATTCCGTTCCATTCCATTCCATTCCATTCCATTCCATTCCATTCCATTGAATTCCATTCCGTTCCATTCCATTCCATTGAATTCCGTTCCATTCCACTCCATTCCATTCCGTTCCGTTCCGTTCCGTTCCGTTCCGTTCCGTTGCGTTCCGCTCCGTTCTACTCGGGTTGATTCCATTCTATTCCATTCCAGTCCATTCGATCCCATTCGATTCCATTCGATTCCACTCCATTCCATTCCATAGAATTCCATTCCATTCCATTCCATCCCATTCCATTCCACTGAATTCCATTCCATTCCATTCCATTCCATTCCACTCCATTGAATTCCATTCCATTCCATTCCATTCCATGGAATTCCATTCCATTCCATTCCATTCCATGGAAATCCATTCCATTCCATTCCATTCCATTCCATTCCATAGAATTCCATTCCATTCCATTCCATTCCATTGAATTCCGTTCCATTCCGTTCCATTCCGTTCCGTTCCGTTCCGTTCCGTTGCGTTCCGTTCCGTTCCGTTGTGTTCCGTTCCGTTCTACTCGGGTTGATTCCATTCTATTCCATTCCATTCCAATCCATTCCATTCCATTCCATTGAATTCCATTCCATTCCATTCCATTCCATTCCATTCCATTCCATTCCATTGAATTCCATTCCATTCCATTCCATTCCATTCCATTCCATTGAATTCCATTCCATTCCATTCCATTCCATGGAACTCCGTTCCATTCCATTCCATTCCGTTCCGTTCCGTCCCGTTCCGTTCCGTTCCGTTCCGTTCCGTTCCGTTCCGTTCTACTCGGGTTGATTCCATTCTATTCCATTCCATTCCATTCGATTCCATTCGATTCCATTCGATTCCACTCCATTCCATTCCATAGAATTCCATTCCATTCCATTCCATTCCATTGAATTCCATTCCATTCCATTCCATTCCATAGAATTCCATTCCATTCCATTCCATTCCATTGAATTCCATTCCATTCCATTCCATTCCATTCCATTCCATTCCATTCCATTCCATTCCATTCTACTGGTGTCCATTCCATTCCATTCCATTCCATTCCATTCCATTCCTTTCCATTCCATTTCATTCCATTGCATTCCATTCCATTCCATTCCGTTCCATTCCATTCCATTCCACTCCACTCCACTCCACTCCACTCCATTCCACTCCACTCCACTCCGGTACATTCCATTCCATTCCATTCCATTCCATTCCATTCCATTCCATTCCGTGCTTCTCGGGTACATTCCGTTCCGTTCCATTCCATTCCATTCCATTCCATTCCGTTCCAGTGCACTCTACTCCACTCCACTCCACTCCACTCCACTCCGGTACATTCCATTCCATTCCATTCCATTCCATTCCATTCCGTGCTTCTCGGGTACATTCCGTTCCGTTCCATTCCATTCCATTCCATTCCATTCCGTTCCAGTGCACTCTACTCCACTCCACTCCACTCCACTCCACTCTGGTACATTCCATTCCATTCCATTCCATTCCATTTCCATTCCCATTCCATTTCCATTCCCGTTCCATTTCCATTCCCGTTTCTTTTCCATTCCCGTTCCATTTCCATTCCAGTTCCATTACCATTCCCGTTCCATTTCCATTCCCGATCCATTTCCATTCCCGTTCCATTTCCATTCCCGTTCCATTTCCATTCCCGTTCCATTACCATTCCCGTTCCATTTCCGTTCCCGTTCCGTTTCCGTTCCCGTTCCATTTCCGTTCTCGTTCCGTTTCCGTTCCCGTTCCATTTCCATTCCCGTTCCATTTCCGTTCCCGTTCCATTTCCATTCCCGTTCCATTTCCATTCCCTTTCCATTTCCATTTCATTCCATTCCGTTCTGCTCGGGTACATTCCATTCCATTCCATTGCATTCCATTCCGTTCTGCTCCTGTCCATTCCATTCCATTCCATTCCGTTCCATTCCGTTCTACTCGGGTAGATTCCATTCCATTCCATTCCATTCCATTCCATTCCATTCCATTCCATTCCATTCTACTGGTGTCCATTCCATTCCATTCCATTCCATTCCATTCAATTCCATTCCATTCCATTCCATTCCATTGAATTCCATTCCATTCCATTCCATTCAATTGAATTCCGTTCCATTCCATTCCATTCCGTTCCGTTCCGTCCCGTTCCGTTCCGTTCCGTTCCGTTCCGTTGCGTTCCGTTCCGTTCTACTCGGGTTGATTAAATTCTATTCCATTCCATTCTATTCGATTCCATTCGATTCCAATCGATTCCATTCCATTCCATTCCATTCCATTGAATTCCATTCCATTCCATTCCATTCCATTGAATTCCATTCCATTCCATTCCATTCCATTCCATTCCATTCCATTCCATTCCATTCCATTCCATTCTACTGGTGTCCATTCCATTCCATTCCATTCCATTCCATTCCATTCCATTCCATTCCTTTCCATTCCATTGCATTCCATTGCATTCCATTCCATTCCATTCCGTTCCATTCCATTCCATTCCACTCCACTCCACTCCACTCCACTCCATTCCACTCCACTCCACTCCGGTACATTCCATTCCATTCCATTCCATTCCATTCCATTCCATTCCATTCCATTCCGTGCTTCTCGGGTACATTCCGTTCCGTTCCATTCCATTCCATTCCATTCCATTCCGTTCCAGTGCACTCTACTCCACTCCACTCCACTCCACTCCACTCCGGTACATTCCATTCCATTCCATTCCATTCCATTCCATTCCGTGCTTCTCGGGTACATTCCGTTCCGTTCCATTCCATTCCATTCCATTCCATTCCGTTCCAGTGCACTCTACTCCACTCCACTCCACTCCACTCCACTCTGGTACATTCCATTCCATTCCATTCCATTCCATTTCCATTCCCATTCCATTTCCATTCCCGTTCCATTTCCATTCCCGTTTCTTTTCCATTCCCGTTCCATTTCCATTCCAGTTCCATTACCATTCCCGTTCCATTTCCATTCCCGATCCATTTCCATTCCCGTTCCATTTCCATTCCCGTTCCATTTCCATTCCCGTTCCATTACCATTCCCGTTCCATTTCCGTTCCCGTTCCGTTTCCGTTCCCGTTCCATTTCCGTTCTCGTTCCGTTTCCGTTCCCGTTCCATTTCCATTCCCGTTCCATTTCCGTTCCCGTTCCATTTCCATTCCCGTTCCATTTCCATTCCCTTTCCATTTCCATTTCATTCCATTCCGTTCTGCTCGGGTACATTCCATTCCATTCCATTGCATTCCATTCCGTTCTGCTCCTGTCCATTCCATTCCATTCCATTCCGTTCCATTCCGTTCTACTCGGGTAGATTCCATTCCATTCCATTCCATTCCATTCCATTCCATTCCATTCCATTCCATTCCATTCCATTCTACTGGTGTCCATTCCATTACATTCCATTCCATTCCATTCCATTCCATTCCATTCCATTCCATTCCATTCCATTCCATTCCATTCCATTCCATTCCATTCAATTGAATACCGTTCCATTCCATTCCATTCCGTTCCGTTCCGTCCCGTTCCGTTCCGTTCCGTTCCGTTCCGTTGCGTTCCGTTCCGTTCTACTCGGGTTGATTAAATTCTATTCCATTCCATTCTATTCGATTCCATTCGATTCCAATCGATTCCATTCGATTCCATTCGATTCCATTGAATTCCATTCCATTCCATTCGATTCCATTGAATTCCATTCCATTCCATTCCATTCCATTCCATTCCATTCCATTCCATTCCATTCTACTGGTGTCCATTCCATTCCATTCCATTCCATTCCATTCCATTCCATTCCATTCCTTTCCATTCCATTGCATTCCATTGCATTCCATTCCATTCCATTCCGTTCCATTCCATTCCATTCCACTCCACTCCACTCCACTCCACTCCATTCCACTCCACTCCACTCCGGTACATTCCATTCCATTCCATTCCATTCCATTCCATTCCGTGCTTCTGGGGTACATTCCGTTCCGTTCCATTCCATTCCATTCCATTCCATTCCGTTCCAGTGCACTCTACTCCACTCCACTCCACTCCACTCCACTCCGGTACATTCCATTCCATTCCATTCCATTCCATTCCATTCCGTGCTTCTCGGGTACATTCCGTTCCGTTCCATTCCATTCCATTCCATTCCATTCCGTTCCAGTTCACTCTACTCCACTCCACTCCACTCCACTCCACTCTGGTACATTCCATTCCATTCCATTCCATTCCATTTCCATTCCCATTCCATTTCCATTCCCGTTCCATTTCCATTCCCGTTTCTTTTCCATTCCCGTTCCATTTCCATTCCAGTTCCATTACCATTCCCGTTCCATTTCCATTCCCGATCCATTTCCATTCCCGTTCCATTTCCATTCCCTTTCCATTTCCATTTCATTCCATTCCGTTCTGCTCGGGTACATTCCATTCCATTCCATTGCATTCCATTCCGTTCTGCTCCTGTCCATTCCATTCCATTCCATTCCGTTCCATTCCGTTCTACTCGGGTAGATTCCATTCCTTTCCATTCCATTCCATTCCATTCCATTCCATTCCATTCCATTCCATTCCATTCCATTCCATTCCATTCCATTCCATTCTACTGGTGTCCATTCCATTCCATTCCATTCCATTCCATTCCATTCCATTCCATTGAATTCCATTCCATTCCATTCCATTCAATTGAATTCCGTTCCATTCCATTCCATTCCGTTCCGTTCCGTCCCGTTCCGTTCCGTTCCGTTCCGTCCCGTTCCGTTCCGTTCCGTTCCGTTCCGTTGCGTTCCGTTCCGTTCTACTCGGGTTGATTAAATTCTATTCCATTCCATTCTATTCGATTCCATTCGATTCCAATCGATTCCATTCGATTCCATTCGATTCCATTGAATTCCATTCCATTCCATTCCATTCCATTGAATTCCATTCCATTCCATTCCATTCCATTCCATTCCATTCCATTCCATTCCATTCTACTGGTGTCCATTCCATTCCATTCCATTCCATTCCATTCCATTGCATTCCATTCCTTTCCATTCCATTGCATTCCATTGCATTCCATTCCATTCCATTCCGTTCCATTCCATTCCATTCCACTCCACTCCACTCCACTCCACTCCATTCCACTCCACTCCACTCCGGTACATTCCATTCCATTCCATTCCATTCCATTCCATTCCATTCCATTCCATTCCATTCCGTGCTTCTCGGGTACATTCCGTTCCGTTCCATTCCATTCCATTCCATTCCATTCCGTTCCAGTGCACTCTACTCCACTCCACTCCACTCCACTCCACTCCGGTACATTCCATTCCATTCCATTCCATTCCATTCCATTCCATTCCGTGCTTCTCGGGTACATTCCGTTCCGTTCCATTCCATTCCATTCCATTCCATTCCATTCCGTTCCAGTGCACTCTACTCCACTCCACTCCACTCCACTCCACTCTGGTACATTCCATTCCATTCCATTCCATTCCATTTCCATTCCCATTCCATTTCCATTCCCGTTCCATTTCCATTCCCGTTTCTTTTCCATTCCCGTTCCATTTCCATTCCAGTTCCATTACCATTCCCGTTCCATTTCCATTCCCGATCCATTTCCATTCCCGTTCCATTTCCATTCCCGTTCCATTTCCATTCCCGTTCCATTACCATTCCCGTTCCATTTCCGTTCCCGTTCCGTTTCCGTTCCCGTTCCATTTCCGTTCTCGTTCCGTTTCCGTTCCCGTTCCATTTCCATTCCCGTTCCATTTCCGTTCCCGTTCCATTTCCATTCCCGTTCCATTTCCATTCCCTTTCCATTTCCATTTCATTCCATTCCGTTCTGCTCGGGTACATTCCATTCCATTCCATTGCATTCCATTCCGTTCTGCTCCTGTCCATTCCATTCCATTCCATTCCGTTCCATTCCGTTCTACTCGGGTAGATTCCATTCCATTCCATTCCATTCCATTCCATTCCATTCCATTCCATTCCATTCCATTCCATTCCATTCCATTCCATTCCATTCTACTGGTGTCCATTCCATTCCATTCCATTCCATTCCATTCCATTCCATTCCATTCCATTGAATTCCATTCCATTCCATTCCATTCAATTGAATTCCGTTCCATTCCATTCCATTCCGTTCCGTTCCGTCCCGTTCCGTTCCGTTCCGTTCCGTTCCGTTGCGTTCCGTTCCGTTCTACTCGGGTTGATTAAATTCTATTCCATTCCATTCTATTCGATTCCATTCGATTCCAATCGACTCCATTCGATTCCATTCGATTCCATTGAATTCCATTCCATTCCATTCCATTCCATTGAATTCCGTTGCATTATATTCCATTCCGTCCGTTCCGTCCCGTTCCGTTCCGTTCCGTTCCGTTGCGTGCCGTTCCGTTCTACTCGGGTTGATTCCATTCCATTCCATTCCATTCCATTCCATTCCATTCCATTCCATTGAATTCCATTCCATTCCATTCCATTCCGTTCTACTCGGGTTGATTCCATTCTATTCCATTCCATTCCATTCGATCTCATTCGATTCCATTCGATTCCATTCGATTCCACTCCATTCCATTCCATTGAATTCCATTCCATTCCATTCCATTCCATTCCATTCCATTGAATTCCATTCCATTCCATTCCATTCCATTCCATTCCATTCCATTCCATTCCATTGAATACCATTCCATTCCATTGAATTCCATTCCATTCCATTCCATTCCATTCCATTCCATTCCATTCCATTCCATTGAATTCCATTCCATTCCATTCCATTCCATTCCATTCCATTGAATTCCATTCCATTCCATTCCATTCCATGGAATTCCGTTCCATTCCATTCCATTCCGTTCCGTTCCGTCCCGTTCCGTTCCGTTCCGTTCCGTTGCGTTCCGTTCCGTTCTACTCGGGTTGATTCCATTCTATTCCATTCCATTCCATTCGATTCCATTCGATTCCATTCGATTCCACTCCATTCCATTCCATAGAATTCCATTCCATTCCATTCCATTCCATTGAATTCCATTCCATTCCATTCCATTCCATAGAATTCCATTCCATTCCATTCCATTCCATTGAATTCCATTCCATTCCATTCCATTCCATTCCATTCCATTCCATTCCATTCCATTCCATTCCATTCTACTGGTGTCCATTCCATTCCATTCCATTCCATTCCATTCCATTCCATTCCATTCCATTCCATTCCTTTCCATTCCATTGCATTCCATTGCATTCCATTCCATTCCATTCCGTTCCATTCCATTCCATTCCACTCCACTCCACTCCACTCCACTCCATTCCACTCCACTCCACTCCGGTACATTCCATTCCATTCCATTCCATTCCATTCCATTCCATTCCATTCCGTGCTTCTAGGGTACATTCCGTTCCGTTCCATTCCATTCCATTCCATTCCATTCCGTTCCAGTGCACTCTACTCCACTCCACTCCACTCCACTCCACTCCGGTACATTCCATTCCATTCCATTCCATTCCATTCCATTCCATTCCATTTCCATTCCCATTCCATTTCCATTCCCGTTCCATTTCCATTCCCGTTTCTTTTCCATTCCCGTTCCATTTCCATTCCAGTTCCATTACTATTCCCGTTCCATTTCCATTCCCGATCCATTTCCATTCCCGTTCCTTTTCCATTCCCGTTCCATTTCCATTCCCGTTCCGTTACCATTCCCGTTCCATTTCCGTTCCCGTTCCGTTTCCGTTCCCGTTCCATTTCCGTTCTCGTTCCGTTTCCGTTCCCGTTCCATTTCCATTCCCGTTCCATTTCCGTTCCCGTTCCATTTCCATTCCCGTTCCATTTCCATTCCCTTTCCATTTCCATTTCATTCCATTCCGTTCTGCTCGGGTACATTCCATTCCATTCCTTTGCATTCCATTCCGTTCTGCTCCTGTCCATTCCATTCCATTCCATTCCGTTCCATTCCGTTCTACTCGGGTAGATTCCATTCCATTCCATTCCATTCCATTCCATTCCATTCCATTCCATTCCATTCCATTCTACTGGTGTCCATTCCATTCCATTCCATTCCATTCCATTCCATTCCATTCCATTCCATTGCATTCCATTCCATTCCATTCCATTCCATTCCATTCCGTTCCGTTCTACTCGGTTACATTCCATTCAATTCCATTCCATTCCGTTCTACTCGGGTAGATTCCATTCCATTCCATTCCATTCCTTTCCATTCCATTGCATTCCATTGCATTGCATTGCACTCAATTCCATTCCATTCCATTCCATTCCATTCCATTCCATTCCGTTCCGTTCAACTCGGTTACATTCCATTCAATTACATTCCATTCCGTTCTACTCGGTTACATTCCATTAAATTCCATTCCATTCCATTCCAATCCATTCCATTCCATTCCATTCCGTTCTACTCGGGTACATTCCATTCCATTCCATTCCATTCCATTCCATTCCATTCCATTCCATTCCGTTCTACTTTGTTACATTCCATTCCATTCCATTCCATTCCATTCCATTCCATTCCATTCCATTCCATTCCATTCCGTTCTACTCGGGTTGATTCCACTCTATTCCATTCCATTCTATTCCATTCCATTCCACCCCATTCCATTCCATTGAATTCCATTCCATTCCATTCCATTCCATTCCATTCCATTCCATGGAATTCCATTCCATTCCATTCCATTCCATTCCATTGAATTCCATTCCATTCCATTCCATTCAATTGAATTCCGTTCCATTCCATTCCATTCCGTTCCGTTCCGTCCCGTTCCGTTCCGTTCCGTTGCGTTCCGTTCCGTTCTACTCGGGTTGATTAAATTCTATTCCATTCCATTCTATTCGATTCCATTCGATTCCAATCGATTCCATTCGATTCCATTCGATTCCATTGAATTCCATTCCATTCCATTCCATTCCATTGAATTCCGTTGCATTATATTCCATTCCGTTCCGTTCCGTCCCGTTCCGTTCCGTTCCGTTCCGTTGCGTGCCGTTCCGTTCTACTCGGGTTGATTCCATTCCATTCCATTCCATTCCATTCCATTCCATTCCATTCCATTCCATTCCATTGAATTCCATTCCATTCCATTCCATTCCATTCCATTCCATTCCATTCCATTCCATTCCATTCCGTTCTACTCGGGTTGATTCCATTCTATTCCATTCCATTCCATTCGATCTCATTCGATTCCATTCGATTCCATTCGATTCCACTCCATTCCATTCCATTGAATTCCATTCCATCCCATTCCATTCCATTCCATTCCATTGAATTCCATTCCATTCCATTCCATTCCATTCCATTCCATTCCATTCCATTCCATTCCATTCCATTCCATTGAATTCCATTCCATTCCATTGAATTCCATTCCATTCCATTCCATTCCATTGAATTCCGTTCCATTCCATTCCATTCCATTCCATTCCATTGAATTCCATTCCATTCCATTCCATAGAATTCCGTTCCATTCCATTCCATTCCATTCCATTCCATTCCATTCCATTCCATTGAATTCAATTCCATTCCATTCCATTCCTTTCCATTGAATTCCATTCTGTTCCATTCCATTCCTTTGAATTCCGTTCCATTCCATTCCATTCCATTCCTTTCCGTTCCGTTCCGTTCCGTTCCGTTCCGTTGCGTTCCGCTCCGTTTTACTCGGGTTGATTCCATTCTATTCCATTCCATTCCATTCGATCCCATTCGATTCCATTCGATTCCATTCGATTCCATTCGATTCCACTCCATTCCATTCCATAGAATTCCATTCCATTCCATTCCATTTGAATTCCATTCCATTCCATTCCATTCCATTCCATTCCATTCCATTCCATTCCATTCCATTGAATTCCATTCCATCCCATTCCATTCCATTGAATTCCGTTCCTTTCCATTCCATTCCGTTCCGTTCCGTTCCGTTCCGTTCCGTTGCGTTCCGTTCCGTTCCGTTGCGTTCCGTTCCGTTCTACTCGGGTTGATTCCATTCTATTCCATTCAATTCCATTCCATTCCATTCCATTCCATTCCATCCCATTCCATTGAATTCCATTCCATTCCATTCCATTCCATTGAATTCCGTTCCATTCCATTCCATACCATTCTGTTCCGTCCCGTTCCGTTCCGTTCCGTTCCGTTGCGTGCCGTTCCGTTCTACTCAGGTTGATTACATTCTATTCCATTCCATTCCATTCGATTCCATTCGATTCCAATCGATTCCATTCGATTGCATTCGATTCCATTCGTTGCCATTCCATTCCATTCCATTGAATTCCATTCCGTTCCATTCCATTCCATTCCATTCCATTGAATTCCATTCCATTCCATTCCATTCTTTCCATTCCATTGAATTCCATTCCATTCCATTCCATTCCATTCCATTCCATTCCATTCCATTCCATTCCATTCCATAGAATTCCGTTCCATTCCATTCCATTCCATTCCATTCCATTCCATTGAATTCCATTCCGTTCCATTCCATTCCATTGAATTCCGTTCCATTCCACTCCATTCCATTCCGTTCCGTTCCGTTCCGTTCCGTTCCGTTCCGTTGCGTTCCGCTCCGTTCTACTCGGGTTGATTCCATTCTATTCCATTCCAGTCCATTCGATCCCATTCGATTCCATTCGATTCCATTCGATTCCATTCGATTCCACTCCATTCCATTCCATAGAATTCCATTCCATTCCATTCCATCCCATTCCATTCCATGGAATTCCATTCCATTCCATTCCATTCCATTCCATTCCATTCCATTGAATTCCATTCCATTCCATTCCATTCCATGGAATTCCATTCCATTCCATTCCATTCCATGGAATTCCATTCCATTCCATTCCATTCCATGGAATTCCATTCCATTCCATTCCATTCCATTCCATAGAATTCCATTCCATTCCATTCCATTCCATGGAATTCCATTCCATTCCATTCCATTCCATTGAATTCAGTTCCATTCCATTCCATTCCGTTCCGTTCCGTTCCGTTCCGTTCCGTTGCGTTCCGTTCCGTTCCGTTGTGTTCCGTTCCGTTCTACTCGGGATGATTCCATTCTATTCCATTCCATTCCAATCCATTCCATTCCATTCCATTGAATTCCATTCCATTCCATTCCATTCCATTCCATTCCATTCCATTCCATTGAATTCCATTCCATTCCATTCCATTCCATTCCATTCCATTCCATTCCATGCCATTGAATTCCATTCCATTCCAATCCATTCCATGGAATTCCGTTCCATTCCATTCCATTCCGTTCCGTTCCGTCCCGTTCCGTTCCGTTCCGTTCCGTTGCGTTCCGTTCCGTTCTACTCGGGTTGATTCCATTCTATTCCATTCCATTCCATTCGATTCCATTCGATTCCATTCGATTCCACTCCATTCCATTCCATAGAATTCCATTCCATTCCATTCCATTCCATTGAATTCCATTCCATTCCATTCCATTCCATTGAATTCCATTCCATTCCATTCCATTCCATTGAATTCCATTCCATTCCATTCCATTCCATTCCATTCCATTCCATTCCATTCCATTCCATTCTACTGTTGTCCATTCCATTCCATTCCATTCCATTCCATTCCATTCCATTCCATTCCATTCCATTCCTTTCCATTCCATTGCATTCCATTGCATTCCATTCCATTCCATTCCATTCCATTCCATTCCATTCCATTCCACTCCACACCACTCCACTCCACTCCATTCCACTCCACTCCACTCCGGTACATTCCATTCCATTCCATTCCATTCCATTCCATTCCATTCCATTCCATTCCATTCCATTCCGTGCTTCTCGGGTACATTCCGTTCCGTTCCATTCCATTCCATTCCATTCCATTCCGTTCCAGTGCACTCTACTCCACTCCACTCCACTCCACTCCGGTACATTCCATTCCATTCCATTCCATTCCATTCCATTCCATTTCCATTCCCATTCCATTTCCATTCCCGTTCCATTTCCATTCCCGTTTCTTTTCCATTCCCGTTCCATTTCCATTCCCGTTCCATTACCATTCCCGTTCCATTTCCATTCCCGATCCATTTCCATTCCCGTTCCTTTTCCATTCCCGTTCCATTTCCATTCCTGTTCCGTTACCATTCCCGTTCCATTTCCGTTCCCGTTCCGTTTCCATTCCCGTTCCATTTCCGTTCTCGTTCCGTTTCCGTTCCCGTTCCATTTCCATTCCCGTTCCATTTCCGTTCCCGTTCCATTTCCATTCCCGTTCCATTTCCATTCCCTTTCCATTTCCATTTCATTCCATTCCGTTCTGCTCGGGTACATTCCATTCCATTCCATTGCATTCCATTCCGTTCTGCT
Source organism: Gorilla gorilla gorilla (assembly GCF_029281585.2). Lineage (NCBI taxonomy): Eukaryota > Metazoa > Chordata > Mammalia > Primates > Hominidae > Gorilla > Gorilla gorilla. Next base: position 9,831,597 of record NC_073236.2, on the reverse strand, counting down.
CCTGTCCATTCCATTCCATTCCATTCCGTTCCATTCCGTTCTACTCGGGTAGATTCCATTCCATTCCATTCCATTCCATTCCATTCCATTCTACTGGTGTCCATTCCATTCCATTCCATTCCATTCCATTCCATTCCATTGCATTCCATTCCATTCCATTCCATTCCATTCCGTTCCGTTCTACTCGGTTACATTCCATTCCATTCCATTCCATTCCGTTCTACTCGGGTAGATTCCATTCCATTCCATTCCATTCCTTTCCATTCCATTGCATTCCATTGCATTGCATTGCACTCAATTCCATTCCATTCCATTCCATTCCATTTTATAGAATTCCGTTCCATTCCATTCCATTCCATTCCATTCCATTCCATTCCATTCCATTCCATTCCATTCCATTCCATTCTACTCGGGTTGATTGCATTCTATTCCATTCCATTCCATTCGATTCCATTCGATTCCATTCGATTCCATTCGATTCCATTCCATTCCATTCCATTCCATTCCATTCCATTGAATTCCATTCCATTCCATTCAATTCCATTCCATTGAATTCCATTCCATTCCATTCCATTCCATTCCATTCCATTCCATTCCATTGAATTCCATTCCGTTCCATTCCATTCCATTGAATTCCGTTCCATTCCACTCCATTCCATTCCGTTCCGTTCCGTTGCGTTCCGTTCCCTTCCGTTGCGTTCCGCTCCGTTCTACTCGGGTTGATTCCATTCTATTCCATTCCAGTCCGTTCGATCCCATTCGATTCCATTCGATTCCATTCGATTCCATTCGATTCCACTCCATTCCATTCCATAGAATTCCATTCCATTCCATTCCATTCCATTGAATTCCGTTCCATTCCATTCCATTCCGTTCCGTTCCGTCCCGTTCCATTCCATTCCGTTCCGTTGCGTGCCGTTCTGTTCTACTCGGGATGATTCCATTCTATTCCATTCCATTCCATTCCATTCCATTCGATACCAATTGATTCCATTCGATTCCATTCGATTCCATTCCATTCCATTCCATTGAATTCCATTCCGTTCCACTCCATTCCATTCCATTCCATTGAATTCCATTCCAATCCATTCCATTCCATTCCATTCCATTGAATTCCATTCCATTCCATTCCATTCCATTCCATAGAATTCCATTCCATATAATTCCATTCCATTCCATTCCATTCCATTCCATTGAATTCCATTCCATTCCATTCCATGGAATTCCGTTCCATTCCATTCCATTCCATTCCATTCCATTCCATTCCATTCCATTTGAATTCCATTCCATTCCATTCCATTCCATTCTATTCCATTCCATTCCATTCCATTCCATTCCATTCCATTCCATTCCATTCTACTCGGGTTGATTGCATTCTATTCCATTCCATTCCATTCGATTCCACTCGATTCCATTCGATTCCATTCCATTCCATTCCATTGAATTCCATTCCATTCCATTCCATTCCATTCCATTGCATTCCATTCCATTCCATTCCATTCCATTCCATTCCATTCCATTCCATTCCATTTGAATTCCATTCCATTCCATTCCATTCCATTCCATTCCATTCCATTCCATTCCATTCCATTTGAATTCCATTCCATTCCAATCCATTCCATTCCATTCCATTCCATTCCATTCCATTCCATTCCATTCCATTGAATTCCATTCCATTCCATTCCATTCCATTCCATTGAATTCCATTCCATTCCATTCCATTCCATTCCATTCCATTCCATTCCATTCCATAGAATTCCATTCCGTTCCATTCCATTCCATTGAATTCCGTTCCATTCCACTCCATTCCATTCCGTTCCGTTCCGTTCCGTTCCCTTCCGTTGCGTTCCGCTCCGTTCTACTCGGGTTGATTCCATTCTATTCCATTCCAGTCCATTCGATCCCATTCGATTGCATTCGATTCCATTCGATTCCATTCGATTCCACTCCATTCCATTCCATACAATTCCATTCCATTCCATTCCATTCCATTCCATTCCATTCCATTCCATTCCATTCCATTGAATTCCATTCCATTCCATTCCATTCCATGGAATTCCATTCCATTCCATTCCATTCCAATCCATAGAATTCCATTCTATTCCATTCCATTCCATTGAATTCCGTTCCATTCCATTCCATTCCTTTCCGTTCCGTTCCGTTCCGTTCCGTTGCGTTCCGTTCCGTTCCGTTGTGTTCCGTTCCGTTCTACTCGTGTTGATTCCATTCTATTCCATTCCATTCCAATCCATTCCATTCCATTCCATTCCATTCCGTTCCGTTCCATTCCATTCCATTCCATTCCATTCCATTGAATTCCATTCCATTCCATTCCATTCCATGGAATTCCGTTCCATTCCACTCCATTCCATTCCGTTCCGTTCCGTTCCGTTCCGTTCCCTTCCGTTGCGTTCCGCTCCGTTCTACTCGGGTTGATTCCATTCTATTCCATTCCAGTCCATTCGATCCCATTCGATTGCATTCGATTCCATTCGATTCCATTCGATTCCACTCCATTCCATTCCATAGAATTCCATTCCATTCCATTCCATTCCATTCCCTTCCATTCCATTCCATTGAATTCCATTCCATTCCATTCCATTCCATGGAATTCCATTCCATTCCATTCCATTCCAATCCATAGAATTCCATTCCATTCCATTCCATTCCATTGAATTCCGTTCCATTCCATTCCATTCCGTTCCGTTCCGTTCCGTTCCGTTCCGTTGTGTTCCGTTCCGTTCCGTTGTGTTCCGTTCCGTTCTACTCGGGTTGATTCCATTCTATTCCATTCCATTCCAATCCATTCCATTCCATTCCATTCCATTCCATTCCATTCCATTCCATTCCATTCCATTCCATTCCATTGAATTCCATTCCATTCCATTCCATTCCATGGAATTCCGTTCCATTCCATTCCATTCCGTTCCGTTCCATCCCGTTCCATTCCGTTCCGTTCCGTTGCGTTCCGTTCCGTTCTACTAGGGTTGATTCCATTCTATTCCATTCCATTCCATTCGATTCCATTCGATTCCATTCGATTCCACTCCATTCCATTCCATAGAATTCCATTCCATTCCATTCCATTCCATTGAATTCCATTCCATTCCATTCCATTCCATTGAATTCCATTCCATTCCATTCCATTCCATTGAATTCCATTCCATTCCATTCCATTCCATTCCATTCCATTCCATTCCATTCCATTCCATTCTACTGGTGTCCATTCCATTCCATTCCATTCCATTCCATTCCATTCCATTCCTTTCCATTCCATTGCATTCCATTGCATTCCATTCCATTCCATTCCATTCCATTCCATTCCATTCCATTCCACTCCACTCCACTCCACTCCACTCCATTCCACTCCACTCCACTCCGGTACATTCCATTCCATTCCATTCCATTCCATTCCATTCCATTCCGTGCTTCTCGGGTACATTCCGTTCCGTTCCATTCCATTCCATTCCATTCCATTCCATTCCATTCCGTTCCAGTGCACTCTACTCCACTCCACTCCACTCCACTCCACTCCGGTACATTCCATTCCATTCCATTCCATTCCATTCCATTCCATTTCCATTCCCATTCCATTTCCATTCCCGTTCCATTTCCATTCCCGTTTCTTTTCCATTCCCGTTCCATTTCCATTCCAGTTCCATTACCATTCCCGTTCCATTTCCATTCCCGATCCATTTCCATTCCCGTTCCATTTCCATTCCCGTTCCATTTCCATTCCCGTTCCGTTACCATTCCCGTTCCATTTCCGTTCCCGTTCCGTTTCCGTTCCCGTTCCATTTCCGTTCTCGTTCCGTTTCCGTTCCCGTTCCATTTCCATTCCCGTTCCATTTCCGTTCCCTTTCCATTTCCATTCCCGTTCCATTTCCATTCCCTTTCCATTTCCATTTCATTCCATTCCATTCTGCTCGGGTACATTCCATTCCATTCCATTGCATTCCATTCCGTTCTGTTCCTGTCCATTCCATTCCATTCCATTCCGTTCCATTCCGTTCTACTCGGGTAGATTCCATTCCATTCCATTCCATTCCATTCCATTCCATTCCATTCCATTCCATTCTACTGGTGTCCATTCCATTCCATTCCATTCCATTCCATTCCATTCCATTCCATTCCATTCCATTGCATTCCATTCCATTCCATTCCATTCCGTTCCGTTCTACTCGGTTACATTCCATTCAATTCCATTCCATTCCGTTCTACTCGGGTAGATTCCATTCCATTCCATTCCATTCCTTTCCATTCCATTGCATTCCATTGCATTGCATTGCACTCAATTCCATTCCATTCCATTCCATTCCATTCCATTCCATTCCATTCCATTCCATTCCGTTCCGTTCAACTCGGTTACATTCCATTCAATTACATTCCATTCCGTTCTACTCGGTTACATACCATTCCATTCCATTCCATTCCATTCCAATCCATTCCATTCCATTCCATTCCGTTCTACTCGTGTACATTCCATTCCATTCCATTCCATTCCATTCCATTCCATTCCATTCCATTCCATTCCGTTCTACTTTGGTACATTCCATTCCATTCCATTCCATTCCATTCCATTCCATTCCATTCCATTCCATTCCATTCCATTCCATTCTACTCAGGTTGATTCCATTCTATTCCATTCCATTCCATTCCATTCCATTCCATTCCATTCCATTCGATTCCATTCCATTCCATTCCATAGAATTCCATTCCATTCCATTCCATTCCATTCCATGGAATTCCATTCCATTCCATTCCATTCCATTCCATTCCATTCCATTCCATTCCATTGAATTCCATTCCGTTCCATTCCATTCCATTGAATTCCATTCCATTCCATTCCATTCCATTCCATTCCATTCCATTGAATTCCATTCCATTGAATTCCATTCCATTCCATTCCATTCCATTGAATTCCATTCCATTCCATTCCATTCCATTCCATTCCATTGAATTCCATTCCATTCCATTCCATTCCATTCCATAGAATTCCATTCCGTTCCCTTCCATTCCATTGAATTCCGTTCCATTCCATTCCATTCCATTCCATTCCATTCCATTCCATTGAATTCCATTCCATTCCATTCCATAGAATTCCATTCCGTTCCATTCCATTCCATTCCATTCAATTCCATTCCATTCCATTCCATTCCATTCCATTTGAATTCCATTCCGTTCCATTCCATTCCATTCCCTTCCATTCCATTCCATTCCATTCTACTCGGGTTGATTCCATTCTATTCCATTCCATTCCATTCGATTCCATTCGATTCGATTCGATTCCATTCCATTCCATTCCATTCCATTCCGTTCTACTCGGGTTGATTCCATTCTATTCCATTCCATTCCATTCGATTCCATTCGATTCCATTCGATTCCATTCGATTCCATTCCATTCCATAGAATTCCATTCCATTCCATTCCATTCCATTCCATTGAATTCCATTCCATCCCATTCCATTCCATTCCATTCCATTGAATTCCATTCCATTCCATTCCATTCCATTCCATTCCATTCCATTCCATTCCATTCCATTCCATTCCATTCCATTGAATTCCATTCCATTCCATTGAATTCCATTCCATTCCATTCCATTCCATTGAATTCCGTTCCATTCCATTCCATTCCATTCCATTCCATTGAATTCCATTCCATTCCATTCCATAGAATTCCGTTCCATTCCATTCCATTCCATTCCATTCCATTCCATTCCATTCCATTCCATTGAATTCAATTCCATTCCATTCCATTCCTTTCCATTGAATTCCATTCTGTTCCATTCCATTCCTTTGAATTCCGTTCCATTCCATTCCATTCCATTCCTTTCCGTTCCGTTCCGTTCCGTTCCGTTCCGTTGCGTTCCGCTCCGTTTTACTCGGGTTGATTCCATTCTATTCCATTCCATTCCATTCGATCCCATTCGATTCCATTCGATTCCATTCGATTCCATTCGATTCCACTCCATTCCATTCCATAGAATTCCATTCCATTCCATTCCATTTGAATTCCATTCCATTCCATTCCATTCCATTCCATTCCATTCCATTCCATTCCATTCCATTGAATTCCATTCCATCCCATTCCATTCCATTGAATTCCGTTCCTTTCCATTCCATTCCGTTCCGTTCCGTTCCGTTCCGTTCCGTTGCGTTCCGTTCCGTTCCGTTGCGTTCCGTTCCGTTCTACTCGGGTTGATTCCATTCTATTCCATTCAATTCCATTCCATTCCATTCCATTCCATTCCATCCCATTCCATTGAATTCCATTCCATTCCATTCCATTCCATTGAATTCCGTTCCATTCCATTCCATACCCTTCTGTTCCGTCCCGTTCCGTTCCGTTCCGTTCCGTTGCGTGCCGTTCCGTTCTACTCAGGTTGATTACATTCTATTCCATTCCATTCCATTCGATTCCATTCGATTCCAATCGATTCCATTCGATTGCATTCGATTCCATTCGTTGCCATTCCATTCCATTCCATTGAATTCCATTCCGTTCCATTCCATTCCATTCCATTCCATTGAATTCCATTCCATTCCATTCCATTCTTTCCATTCCATTGAATTCCATTCCATTCCATTCCATTCCATTCCATTCCATTCCATTCCATTCCATTCCATAGAATTCCGTTCCATTCCATTCCATTCCATTCCATTCCATTCCATTGAATTCCATTCCGTTCCATTCCATTCCATTGAATTCCGTTCCATTCCACTCCATTCCATTCCGTTCCGTTCCGTTCCGTTCCGTTCCGTTCCGTTGCGTTCCGCTCCGTTCTACTCGGGTTGATTCCATTCTATTCCATTCCAGTCCATTCGATCCCATTCGATTCCATTCGATTCCATTCGATTCCATTCGATTCCACTCCATTCCATTCCATAGAATTCCATTCCATTCCATTCCATCCCATTCCATTCCATGGAATTCCATTCCATTCCATTCCATTCCATTCCATTCCATTCCATTGAATTCCATTCCATTCCATTCCATTCCATGGAATTCCATTCCATTCCATTCCATTCCATGGAATTCCATTCCATTCCATTCCATTCCATGGAATTCCATTCCATTCCATTCCATTCCATTCCATAGAATTCCATTCCATTCCATTCCATTCCATGGAATTCCATTCCATTCCATTCCATTCCATTGAATTCCGTTCCATTCCATTCCATTCCGTTCCGTTCCGTTCCGTTCCGTTCCGTTGCGTTCCGTTCCGTTCCGTTGTGTTCCGTTCCGTTCTACTCGGGATGATTCCATTCTATTCCATTCCATTCCAATCCATTCCATTCCATTCCATTGAATTCCATTCCATTCCATTCCATTCCATTCCATTCCATTCCATTCCATTGAATTCCATTCCATTCCATTCCATTCCATTCCATTCCATTCCATTCCATGCCATTGAATTCCATTCCATTCCAATCCATTCCATGGAATTCCGTTCCATTCCATTCCATTCCGTTCCGTTCCGTCCCGTTCCGTTCCGTTCCGTTCCGTTGCGTTCCGTTCCGTTCTACTCGGGTTGATTCCATTCTATTCCATTCCATTCCATTCGATTCCATTCGATTCCATTCGATTCCACTCCATTCCATTCCATAGAATTCCATTCCATTCCATTCCATTCCATTGAATTCCATTCCATTCCATTCCATTCCATTGAATTCCATTCCATTCCATTCCATTCCATTGAATTCCATTCCATTCCATTCCATTCCATTCCATTCCATTCCATTCCATTCCATTCCATTCTACTGTTGTCCATTCCATTCCATTCCATTCCATTCCATTCCATTCCATTCCATTCCATTCCATTCCTTTCCATTCCATTGCATTCCATTGCATTCCATTCCATTCCATTCCATTCCATTCCATTCCATTCCATTCCACTCCACACCACTCCACTCCACTCCATTCCACTCCACTCCACTCCGGTACATTCCATTCCATTCCATTCCATTCCATTCCATTCCATTCCATTCCATTCCATTCCATTCCGTGCTTCTCGGGTACATTCCGTTCCGTTCCATTCCATTCCATTCCATTCCATTCCGTTCCAGTGCACTCTACTCCACTCCACTCCACTCCACTCCGGTACATTCCATTCCATTCCATTCCATTCCATTCCATTCCATTTCCATTCCCATTCCATTTCCATTCCCGTTCCATTTCCATTCCCGTTTCTTTTCCATTCCCGTTCCATTTCCATTCCCGTTCCATTACCATTCCCGTTCCATTTCCATTCCCGATCCATTTCCATTCCCGTTCCTTTTCCATTCCCGTTCCATTTCCATTCCTGTTCCGTTACCATTCCCGTTCCATTTCCGTTCCCGTTCCGTTTCCATTCCCGTTCCATTTCCGTTCTCGTTCCGTTTCCGTTCCCGTTCCATTTCCATTCCCGTTCCATTTCCGTTCCCGTTCCATTTCCATTCCCGTTCCATTTCCATTCCCTTTCCATTTCCATTTCATTCCATTCCGTTCTGCTCGGGTACATTCCATTCCATTCCATTGCATTCCATTCCGTTCTGCTCCTGTCCATTCCATTCCATTCCATTCCGTTCCATTCCGTTCTACTCGGGTAGATTCCATTCCATTCCATTCCATTCCATTCCATTCCATTCTACTGGTGTCCATTCCATTCCATTCCATTCCATTCCATTCCATTCCATTGCATTCCATTCCATTCCATTCCATTCCATTCCGTTCCGTTCTACTCGGTTACATTCCATTCCATTCCATTCCATTCCGTTCTACTCGGGTAGATTCCATTCCATTCCATTCCATTCCTTTCCATTCCATTGCATTCCATTGCATTGCATTGCACTCAATTCCATTCCATTCCATTCCATTCCATTTTATAGAATTCCGTTCCATTCCATTCCATTCCATTCCATTCCATTCCATTCCATTCCATTCCATTCCATTCCATTCCATTCCATTCTACTCGGGTTGATTGCATTCTATTCCATTCCATTCCATTCGATTCCATTCGATTCCATTCGATTCCATTCGATTCCATTCCATTCCATTCCATTCCATTCCATTCCATTGAATTCCATTCCATTCCATTCAATTCCATTCCATTGAATTCCATTCCATTCCATTCCATTCCATTCCATTCCATTCCATTCCATTGAATTCCATTCCGTTCCATTCCATTCCATTGAATTCCGTTCCATTCCACTCCATTCCATTCCGTTCCGTTCCGTTGCGTTCCGTTCCCTTCCGTTGCGTTCCGCTCCGTTCTACTCGGGTTGATTCCATTCTATTCCATTCCAGTCCGTTCGATCCCATTCGATTCCATTCGATTCCATTCGATTCCATTCGATTCCACTCCATTCCATTCCATAGAATTCCATTCCATTCCATTCCATTCCATTGAATTCCGTTCCATTCCATTCCATTCCGTTCCGTTCCGTCCCGTTCCATTCCATTCCGTTCCGTTGCGTGCCGTTCTGTTCTACTCGGGATGATTCCATTCTATTCCATTCCATTCCATTCCATTCCATTCGATACCAATTGATTCCATTCGATTCCATTCGATTCCATTCCATTCCATTCCATTGAATTCCATTCCGTTCCACTCCATTCCATTCCATTCCATTGAATTCCATTCCAATCCATTCCATTCCATTCCATTCCATTGAATTCCATTCCATTCCATTCCATTCCATTCCATAGAATTCCATTCCATTCCATTCCATTCCATTCCATTGAATTCCATTCCATTCCATTCCATGGAATTCCGTTCCATTCCATTCCATTCCATTCCATTCCATTCCATTCCATTCCATTTGAATTCCATTCCATTCCATTCCATTCCATTCTATTCCATTCCATTCCATTCCATTCCATTCCATTCCATTCCATTCCATTCTACTCGGGTTGATTGCATTCTATTCCATTCCATTCCATTCGATTCCACTCGATTCCATTCGATTCCATTCCATTCCATTCCATTGAATTCCATTCCATTCCATTCCATTCCATTCCATTGCATTCCATTCCATTCCATTCCATTCCATTCCATTCCATTCCATTCCATTCCATTTGAATTCCATTCCATTCCATTCCATTCCATTCCATTCCATTCCATTCCATTCCATTCCATTTGAATTCCATTCCATTCCAATCCATTCCATTCCATTCCATTCCATTCCATTCCATTCCATTCCATTCCATTGAATTCCATTCCATTCCATTCCATTCCATTCCATTGAATTCCATTCCATTCCATTCCATTCCATTCCATTCCATTCCATTCCATTCCATAGAATTCCATTCCGTTCCATTCCATTCCATTGAATTCCGTTCCATTCCACTCCATTCCATTCCGTTCCGTTCCGTTCCGTTCCCTTCCGTTGCGTTCCGCTCCGTTCTACTCGGGTTGATTCCATTCTATTCCATTCCAGTCCATTCGATCCCATTCGATTGCATTCGATTCCATTCGATTCCATTCGATTCCACTCCATTCCATTCCATACAATTCCATTCCATTCCATTCCATTCCATTCCATTCCATTCCATTCCATTCCATTCCATTGAATTCCATTCCATTCCATTCCATTCCATGGAATTCCATTCCATTCCATTCCATTCCAATCCATAGAATTCCATTCTATTCCATTCCATTCCATTGAATTCCGTTCCATTCCATTCCATTCCTTTCCGTTCCGTTCCGTTCCGTTCCGTTGCGTTCCGTTCCGTTCCGTTGTGTTCCGTTCCGTTCTACTCGTGTTGATTCCATTCTATTCCATTCCATTCCAATCCATTCCATTCCATTCCATTCCATTCCGTTCCGTTCCATTCCATTCCATTCCATTCCATTCCATTGAATTCCATTCCATTCCATTCCATTCCATGGAATTCCGTTCCATTCCACTCCATTCCATTCCGTTCCGTTCCGTTCCGTTCCGTTCCCTTCCGTTGCGTTCCGCTCCGTTCTACTCGGGTTGATTCCATTCTATTCCATTCCAGTCCATTCGATCCCATTCGATTGCATTCGATTCCATTCGATTCCATTCGATTCCACTCCATTCCATTCCATAGAATTCCATTCCATTCCATTCCATTCCATTCCCTTCCATTCCATTCCATTGAATTCCATTCCATTCCATTCCATTCCATGGAATTCCATTCCATTCCATTCCATTCCAATCCATAGAATTCCATTCCATTCCATTCCATTCCATTGAATTCCGTTCCATTCCATTCCATTCCGTTCCGTTCCGTTCCGTTCCGTTCCGTTGTGTTCCGTTCCGTTCCGTTGTGTTCCGTTCCGTTCTACTCGGGTTGATTCCATTCTATTCCATTCCATTCCAATCCATTCCATTCCATTCCATTCCATTCCATTCCATTCCATTCCATTCCATTCCATTCCATTCCATTGAATTCCATTCCATTCCATTCCATTCCATGGAATTCCGTTCCATTCCATTCCATTCCGTTCCGTTCCATCCCGTTCCATTCCGTTCCGTTCCGTTGCGTTCCGTTCCGTTCTACTAGGGTTGATTCCATTCTATTCCATTCCATTCCATTCGATTCCATTCGATTCCATTCGATTCCACTCCATTCCATTCCATAGAATTCCATTCCATTCCATTCCATTCCATTGAATTCCATTCCATTCCATTCCATTCCATTGAATTCCATTCCATTCCATTCCATTCCATTGAATTCCATTCCATTCCATTCCATTCCATTCCATTCCATTCCATTCCATTCCATTCCATTCTACTGGTGTCCATTCCATTCCATTCCATTCCATTCCATTCCATTCCATTCCTTTCCATTCCATTGCATTCCATTGCATTCCATTCCATTCCATTCCATTCCATTCCATTCCATTCCATTCCACTCCACTCCACTCCACTCCACTCCATTCCACTCCACTCCACTCCGGTACATTCCATTCCATTCCATTCCATTCCATTCCATTCCATTCCGTGCTTCTCGGGTACATTCCGTTCCGTTCCATTCCATTCCATTCCATTCCATTCCATTCCATTCCGTTCCAGTGCACTCTACTCCACTCCACTCCACTCCACTCCACTCCGGTACATTCCATTCCATTCCATTCCATTCCATTCCATTCCATTTCCATTCCCATTCCATTTCCATTCCCGTTCCATTTCCATTCCCGTTTCTTTTCCATTCCCGTTCCATTTCCATTCCAGTTCCATTACCATTCCCGTTCCATTTCCATTCCCGATCCATTTCCATTCCCGTTCCATTTCCATTCCCGTTCCATTTCCATTCCCGTTCCGTTACCATTCCCGTTCCATTTCCGTTCCCGTTCCGTTTCCGTTCCCGTTCCATTTCCGTTCTCGTTCCGTTTCCGTTCCCGTTCCATTTCCATTCCCGTTCCATTTCCGTTCCCTTTCCATTTCCATTCCCGTTCCATTTCCATTCCCTTTCCATTTCCATTTCATTCCATTCCATTCTGCTCGGGTACATTCCATTCCATTCCATTGCATTCCATTCCGTTCTGTTCCTGTCCATTCCATTCCATTCCATTCCGTTCCATTCCGTTCTACTCGGGTAGATTCCATTCCATTCCATTCCATTCCATTCCATTCCATTCCATTCCATTCCATTCTACTGGTGTCCATTCCATTCCATTCCATTCCATTCCATTCCATTCCATTCCATTCCATTCCATTGCATTCCATTCCATTCCATTCCATTCCGTTCCGTTCTACTCGGTTACATTCCATTCAATTCCATTCCATTCCGTTCTACTCGGGTAGATTCCATTCCATTCCATTCCATTCCTTTCCATTCCATTGCATTCCATTGCATTGCATTGCACTCAATTCCATTCCATTCCATTCCATTCCATTCCATTCCATTCCATTCCATTCCATTCCGTTCCGTTCAACTCGGTTACATTCCATTCAATTACATTCCATTCCGTCCTACTCGGTTACATACCATTCCATTCCATTCCATTCCATTCCAATCCATTCCATTCCATTCCATTCCGTTCTACTCGTGTACATTCCATTCCATTCCATTCCATTCCATTCCATTCCATTCCATTCCATTCCATTCCGTTCTACTTTGGTACATTCCATTCCATTCCATTCCATTCCATTCCATTCCATTCCATTCCATTCCATTCCATTCCATTCCATTCTACTCAGGTTGATTCCATTCTATTCCATTCCATTCCATTGCATTCCATTCCATTCCATTCCATTCGATTCCATTCCATTCCATTCCATAGAATTCCATTCCATTCCATTCCATTCCATTCCATGGAATTCCATTCCATTCCATTCCATTCCATTCCATTCCATTCCATTCCATTCCATTGAATTCCATTCCGTTCCATTCCATTCCATTGAATTCCATTCCATTCCATTCCATTCCATTCCATTCCATTCCATTGAATTCCATTCCATTGAATTCCATTCCATTCCATTCCATTCCATTGAATTCCATTCCATTCCATTCCATTCCATTCCATTCCATTGAATTCCATTCCATTCCATTCCATTCCATTCCATAGAATTCCATTCCGTTCCCTTCCATTCCATTGAATTCCGTTCCATTCCATTCCATTCCATTCCATTCCATTCCATTCCATTGAATTCCATTCCATTCCATTCCATAGAATTCCATTCCGTTCCATTCCATTCCATTCCATTCAATTCCATTCCATTCCATTCCATTCCATTCCATTTGAATTCCATTCCGTTCCATTCCATTCCATTCCCTTCCATTCCATTCCATTCCATTCTACTCGGGTTGATTCCATTCTATTCCATTCCATTCCATTCGATTCCATTCGATTCGATTCGATTCCATTCCATTCCATTCCATTCCATTCCGTTCTACTCGGGTTGATTCCATTCTATTCCATTCCATTCCATTCGATTCCATTCGATTCCATTCGATTCCATTCGATTCCATTCCATTCCATAGAATTCCATTCCATTCCATTCCATTCCATTCCATTGAATTCCATTCCATTCCATTCCATTACATTCCATTTCATTGAATTCCATTCAATTCCATTCCATTCCATTCCATTCCATTCCATTGAATTCCATTCCATTCCATTCCATTCCATTCCATTCCATTCTACTCGGGTTGATTCCATTCTATTCCATTCCATTCCATTCGATCCCATTCGATTCCATTCGATTCCGTTCCATTCCATTCCATTCCATTCCATTCCATTCCATTCCATTCCATTCCATTGAATTCCATTCCATTCCATTCCATTGAATTCCGTTCCATTCCATTCCATTCCGTTCCGTTCCGTCCCGTTCCATTCCATTCCGTTCCGTTGCGTGCCGTTCTGTTCTACTCGGAATGATTCCATTCTATTCCATTCCATTCCATTCCATTCCATTCGATACCAATTGATTCCTTTCGATTCCATTCGATTCCATTCCATTCCATTCCATTGAATTCCATTCCGTTCCACTCCATTCCATTCCATTCCATTGAATTCCATTCCAATCCATTCCATTCCATTCCATTCAATTGAATTCCATTCCATTCCATTCCATTCCATTCCATAGAATTCCATTCCATTCCATTCCATTCCATTCCATAGAATTCCGTTCCATACCATTCCATTCCATTCCATTCCATTCCATTCCATTCCATTCCATTCCATTTGAATTCCATTCCATTCCATTCCATTCCATTCTATTCCATTCCATTCCATTCCATTCCATTCCATTCCATTCTACTCGGGTTGATTGCATTCTATCCCATTCCATTCCATTCGATTCCATTCGATTCCATTCGATTCCATTCCATTCCATTCCATTGAATTCCATTCCATTCAATTCCATTCCATTCCATTCCATTCCATTGAATTCCATTCCATTCCATTCCATTCCATTCCATTCCATTCCATTGCATTCCATTCCATTTGAATTCCATTCCATTCCATTCCATTCCATTCCATTCCATTCCATTTGAATTCCATTCCATTCCAATCCATTCCATTCCATTCCATTCCATTCCATTCCATTCCATTCCATTCCATTCCATTCCATGGAATTCCATTCCATTCCATTCCATTCCATTCCATTCCATTGAATTCCATTCCATTCCATTCCATTCCATTCCATTCCATTCCATTCCATTCCATTGAATTCCATTCCGTTCCATTCCATTCCATTGAATTCCGTTCCATTCCACTCCATTCCATTCCGTTCCGTTCCGTTCCGTTCCGTTCCCTTCCGTTGCGTTCCGCTCCGTTCTACTCGGGTTGATTCCATTCTATTCCATTCCAGTCCATTCGATCCCATTCGATTGCATTCGATTCCATTCGATTCCATTCGATTCCACTCCATTCCATTCCATAGAATTCCATTCCATTCCATTCCATTCCATTCCATTCCATTCCATTCCATGGAATTCCATTCCATTCCATTCCATTCCATGGAATTCCATTCCATTCCATTCCATTCCAATCCATAGAATTCCATTCCATTCCATTCCATTCCATTGAATTCCGTTCCATTCCATTCCATTCCGTTCTGTTCCGTTCCGTTCCGTTCCGTTGCGTTCCGTTCCGTTCCGTTGTGTTCCGTTCCTTTCTACTCGGGTTGATTCCATTCTATTCCATTCCATTCCAATCCATTCCATTCCATTCCATTCCATTCCATTCCATTCCATTCCATTCCATTCCATTGAATTCCATTCCATTCCATTCCATTCCATGGAATTCCGTTCCATTCCATTCCATTCCGTTCCGTTCCATCCCGTTCCGTTCCGTTCCGTTCCGTTGCGTTCCGTTCCGTTCTACTAGGGTTGATTCCATTCTATTCCATTCCATTCCATTCGATTCCATTCGATTCCATTCGATTCCACTCCATTCCATTACATAGAATTCCATTCCATTCCATTCCATTCCATTGAATTCCATTCCATTCCATTCCATTCCTTTGAATTCCATTCCATTCCATTCCATTCCATTGAATTCCATTCCATTCCATTCCATTCCATTCCATTCCATTCCATTCCATTCTACTGGTGTCCATTCCATTCCATTCCATTCCATTCCATTCCATTCCATTCCTTTCCATTCCATTGCATTCCATTGCATTCCATTCCATTCCATTCCATTCCATTCCATTCCATTCCACTCCACTCCACTCCACTCCACTCCATTCCACTCCACTCCACTCCGGTACATTCCATTCCATTCCATTCCATTCCATTCCATTCCATTCCGTGCTTCTCGGGTACATTCCGTTCCGTTCCATTCCATTCCATTCCATTCCATTCCATTCCGTTCCAGTGCACTCTACTCCACTCCACTCCACTCCACTCCACTCCGGTACATTCCATTCCATTCCATTCCATTCCATTCCATTCCATTTCCATTCCCATTCCATTTCCATTCCCGTTCCATTTCCATTCCCGTTTCTTTTCCATTCCCATTCCATTTCCATTCCAGTTCCATTACCATTCCCGTTCCATTTCCATTCCCGATCCATTTCCATTCCCGTTCCATTTCCATTCCCGTTCCATTTCCATTCCCGTTCCGTTACCATTCCCGTTCCATTTCCGTTCCCGTTCCGTTTCCGTTCCCGTTCCATTTCCGTTCTCGTTCCGTTTCCGTTCCCGTTCCGTTTCCATTCCCGTTCCATTTCCGTTCCCTTTCCATTTCCATTCCCGTTCCATTTCCATTCCCTTTCCATTTCCATTTCATTCCATTCCATTCTGCTCGGGTACATTCCATTCCATTCCATTGCATTCCATTCCGTTCTGTTCCTGTCCATTCCATTCCATTCCATTCCGTTCCATTCCGTTCTACTCGGGTAGATTCCATTCCATTCCATTCCATTCCATTCCATTCCATTCCATTCCATTCCATTCTACTGGTGTCCATTCCATTCCATTCCATTCCATTCCATTCCATTCCATTCCATTGCATTCCATTCCATTCCATTCCATTCCGTTCCGTTCTACTCGGTTACATTCCATTCAATTCCATTCCATTCCGTTCTACTCGGGTAGATTCCATTCCATTCCATTCCATTCCTTTCCATTCCATTGCATTCCATTGCATTGCATTGCACTCAATTCCATTCCATTCCATTCCATTCCATTCCATTCCATTCCATTCCATTCCATTCCGTTCCGTTCAACTCGGTTACATTCCATTCAATTACATTCCATTCCGTTCTACTCGGTTACATACCATTCCATTCCATTCCATTCCATTCCAATCCATTCCATTCCATTCCATTCCGTTCTACTCGTGTACATTCCATTCCATTCCATTCCATTCCATTCCATTCCATTCCATTCCATTCCATTCCATTCCATTCCGTTCTACTTTGGTACATTCCATTCCATTCCATTCCATTCCATTCCATTCCATTCCATTCCATTCCATTCCATTCCATTCCATTCCATTCTACTCAGGTTGATTCCATTCTATTCCATTCCATTCCATTCCATTCCATTCCATTCCATTCCATTCGATTCCATTCCATTCCATTCCATAGAATTCCATTCCATTCCATTCCACTCCATGGAATTCCATTCCATTCCATTCCATTCCATTCCATTCCATGGAATTCCATTCCGTTCCATTCCATTCCATTGAATTCCATTCCATTCCATTCCATTCCATTCCATTCCATTCCATTGAATTCCATTCCATTGAATTCCATTCCATTCCATTCCATTCCATTCCATTCCATCCCATTCCATTCCATTCCATTCCATTCCGTTCTACTCGGGTTGATTCCATTCTATTCCATTCCATTCCATTCGATCCCATTTGATTCCATTCGATTCCATTCAATTCCATTCGATTCCATTCCATTCCACTCCATTCCATTCCATTGAATTCCATTCCATTCCATTCCATTCCATTCCATTCCATTCCATTCCATGGAATTCCATTCCATTCCATTCCATTCCATTCCATTCCATAGAATTCCATTCCATTCCATTCCATTCCATTGAATTCCGTTCCATTCCATTCCAATCCGTTCCGTTCCGTTCCGTTCCGTTCCGTTGCGTTCCGTTCCGTTCCGTTGTGTTCCGTTCCGTTCTACTCGGGATGATTCCATTCTATTCCATTCCATTCCAATCCATTCCATTCCATTCCATTGAATTCCATTCCATTCCATTCCATTCCATTCCATTCCATTCCATTCCATTGAATTCCATTCCATTCCATTCCATTCCATTCCATTCCATTCCATTCCATTGAATTCCATTCCATTCCATTCCATTCCATTCCATTCCATTCCGTTCCATTCCATTCCATTCCATTCCATTCCATTTGAATTCCATTCCATTCCATTCCATTGAATTCCATTCCATTCCATTTGAATTCCATTCCATTCCAATCCATTCCATTCCATTCCATTCCATTCCATTCCATTCCATTCCATTCCATTCCATGGAATTCCATTCCATTCCATTCCATTCCATTCCATTCCATTCCATTGAATTCCATTCCATTCCATTCCATTCCATTCCATTCCATTCAATTCCATTCCATTCCATTCCATTGAATTCCATTCCGTTCCATTCCATTCCATTGAATTCCGTTCCATTCCACTCCATTCCATTCCGTTCCGTTCCGTTCCGTTCCGTTCCCTTCCGTTGCGTTCCGCTCCGTTCTACTCGGGTTGATTCCATTCTATTCCATTCCAGTCCATTCGATCCCATTCGATTGCATTCGATTCCATTCGATTCCATTCGATTCCACTCCATTCCATTCCATAGAATTCCGTTCCATTCCATTCCATTCCATTCCATTCCATTCCATTCCATTCCATTGAATTCCATTCCATTCCATTCCATTCCATGGAATTCCATTCCATTCCATTCCATTCCATTCCAATCCATAGAATTCCATTCCATTCCATTCCATTCCATTGAATTCCGTTCCATTCCATTCCGTTCCGTTCCGTTCCGTTCCGTTCCGTTCCGTTGCGTTCCGTTCCGTTCCGTTGTGTTCCGTTCCGTTCTACTCGGGTTGATTTCATTCTATTCCATTCCATTCCAATCCATTCCATTCCATTCCATTCCATTCCATTCCATTCCATTCCATTCCATTCCATTCCATTCCATTGAATTCCATTCCATTCCATTCCATTCCATGGAATTCCGTTCCATTCCATTCCATTCCGTTCCGTTCCATCCCGTTCCGTTCCGTTCCGTTCCGTTGCGTTCCGTTCCGTTCTACTAGGGTTGATTCCATTCTATTCCATTCCATTCCATTCGATTCCATTCGATTCCATTCGATTCCACTCCATTCCATTCCATAGAATTCCATTCCATTCCATTCCATTCCATTTAATTCCATTCCATTCCATTCCATTCCATTGAATTCCATTCCATTCCATTCCATTCCATTGAATTCCATTCCATTCCATTCCATTCCATTCCATTCCATTCCATTCCATTCTACTGGTGTCCATTCCATTCCATTCCATTCCATTCCATTCCATTCCATTCCATTCCATTCCTTTCCATTCCATTGCATTCCATTGCATTCCATTCCATTCCATTCCATTCCATTCCATTCCATTCCACTCCACTCCACTCCACTCCACTCCATTCCACTCCACTCCACTCCGGTACATTCCATTCCATTCCATTCCATTCCATTCCATTCCATTCCATTCCGTGCTTCTCGGGTACATTCCGTTCCGTTCCATTCCATTCCATTCCATTCCATTCCATTCCGTTCCAGTGCACTCTACTCCACTCCACTCCACTCCACTCCACTCCGGTACATTCCATTCCATTCCATTCCATTCCATTCCATTCCATTTCCATTCCCATTCCATTTCCATTCCCGTTCCATTTCCATTCCCGTTTCTTTTCCATTCCCGTTCCATTTCCATTCCAGTTCCATTACCATTCCCGTTCCATTTCCATTCCCGATCCATTTCCATTCCCGTTCCATTTCCATTCCCGTTCCATTTCCATTCCCGTTCCGTTACCATTCCCGTTCCATTTCCGTTCCCGTTCCGTTTCCGTTCCCGTTCCATTTCCGTTCTCGTTCCGTTTCCGTTCCCGTTCCATTTCCATTCCCGTTACATTTCCGTTCCCTTTCCATTTCCATTCCCGTTCCATTTCCATTCCCTTTCCATTTCCATTTCATTCCATTCCATTCTGCTCGGGTACATTCCATTCCATTCCATTGCATTCCATTCCGTTCTGCTCCTGTCCATTCCATTCCATTCCATTCCATTCCATTCCGTTCTACTCGGGTAGATTCCATTCCATTCCATTCCATTCCATTCCATTCCAATCCATTCCATTCCATTCTACTGGTGTCCATTCCATTCCATTCCATTCCATTCCATTCCATTCCATTCCATTCCATTCCATTGCATTCCATTCCATTCCATTCCATTCCGTTCCGTTCTACTCGGTTACATTCCATTCAATTCCATTCCATTCCGTTCTACTCGGGTAGATTCCATTCCATTCCATTCCATTCCCTTCCATTCCATTGCATTCCATTTCATTGCATTGCACTCAATTCCATTCCATTCCATTCCATTCCATTCCATTCCATTCCATTCCATTCCGTTCCGTTCAACTCGGTTACATTCCATTCAATTACATTCCATTCCGTTCTACTGGGTTACATACCATTCCATTCCATTCCATTCCATTCCAATCCATTCCATTCCATTCCATACCGTTCTACTCGTGTACATTCCATTCCATTCCATTCCATTCCATTCCATTCCATTCCATTCGATTCCATTCCATTCCATTCCGTTCTACTTTGGTACATTCCATTCCATTCCATTCCATTCCATTCCATTCCATTCCATTCCATTCCATTCCATTCCATTCCATTCTACTCAGCTTGATTCCATTCTATTCCATTCCATTCCATTCCATTCCATTCCATTCCATTCCATTCGATTCCATTCCATTCCATTCCATAGAATTCCATTCCATTCCATTCCATTCCATGGAATTCCATTCCATTCCATTCCATGGAATTCCATTCCATTCCATTCCATTCCATGGAATTCCATTCCATTCCATTCCATTCCATTCCATTCCATTCCATTCCATTGAATTCCATTCCGTTCCATTCCATTCCATTCCATTCCATTCCATTCCATTCCATTCCATTCCATTCCATTCCATTGAATTCCATTCCATTGAATTCCATTCCATTCCATTCCATTCCATTCCATTCCATCCCATTCCATTCCATTCCATTCCATTCCGTTCTACTCGGGTTGATTCCATTCTATTCCATTCCATTCCATTCGATCCCATTTGATTCCATTCGATTCCATTCAATTCCATTCGATTCCATTCCATTCCACTCCATTCCATTCCATTGAATTCCATTCCATTCCATTCCATTCCATTCCATTCCATTCCATGGAATTCCATTCCATTCCGTTCCATTCCATTCCATTCCATTCCATTCAATTCCATTCCATTCCATTCCATTCCATTGAATTCCGTTCCATTCCATTCCATTCCGTTCCGTTCCGTTCCGTTCCGTTCCGTTGCGTTCCGTTCCGTTCCGTTGTGTTCCGTTCCGTTCTACTCGGGATGATTCCATTCTATTCCATTCCATTCCAATCCATTCCATTCCATTCCATTGAATTCCATTCCATTCCATTCCATTCCATTCCATTCCATTCCATTCCATTGAATTCCATTCCATTCCATTCCATTCCATTCCATTCCATTCCATTCCATTCCATTGAATTCCATTCCATTCCAATCCATTCCATGGAATTCCGTTCCATTCCATTCCATTCCGTTGCGTTCCGTCCCGTTCCGTTCCGTTCCGTTCCGTTGCGTTCCGTTCCGTTCTACTCGGGTTGATTCCATTCTATTCTATTCCATTCCATTCGATTCCATTCGATTCCATTCGATTCCACTCCATTCCATTCCATAGAATTCCATTCCATTCCATTCCATTCCATTGAATTCCATTCCATTCCATTCCATTCCATTCTATTCCATTCCATTCCAATCCATTCCATTCCATTCCATTGAATTCCATTCCATTCCATTCCATTCCATTCCATTCCATTCCATTGAATTCCATTCCATTCCATTCAATTCCATTCCATTCCATTCCATTCCATTGAATTCCATTCCATTCCATTCCATTCCATTCCATTCCATTCCATTCCATTCCATTTGAATTCCATTCCATTCCATTCCATTCCATTCCATTCCATTTGAATTCCATTCCATTCCAATCCATTCCATTCCATTCCATTCCATTCCATTCCATTCCATTCCATTCCATGGAATTCCATTCCATTCCATTCCATTCCATTCCATTCTATTGAATTCCATTCCATTCCATTCCATTCCATTCCATTCCATTCCATTCCATTCCATTGAATTCCATTCCGTTCCATTCCATTCCATTGATTTCCGTTCCATTCCACTCCATTCCATTCTGTTCCGTTCCGTTCCGTTCCGTTCCCTTCCGTTGCGTTCCGCTCCGTTCTACTCGGGTTGATTCCATTCTATTCCATTCCAGTCCATTCGATCCCATTCGATTGCATTCGATTCCATTCGATTCCATTCGATTCCACTCCATTCCATTCCATAGAATTCCATTCCATTCCATTCCATTCCATTCCATTCCATTCCATTCCATTGAATTCCATTCAATTCCATTCCATTCCATGGAATTCCATTCCATTCCATTCCATTCCAATCCATAGAATTCCATTCCATTCCATTCCATTCCATTGAATTCCGTTCCATTCCATTCAATTCCGTTCCGTTCCGTTCCGTTCCGTTCCGTTGCGTTCCGTTCCGTTCCGTTGTGTTCCATTCCGTTCTACTCGGGTTGATTCCATTCTATTCCATTCCATTCCAATCCATTCCATTCCATTCCATTCCATTCCATTCCATTCCATTGAATTCCATTCCATTCCATTCCATTCCATGGAATTCCGTTCCATTCCATTCCATTCCGTTCCGTTCCATCCCGTTCCGTTCCGTTCCGTTCCGTTGCGTTCCGTTCCGTTCTACTAGGGTTGATTCCATTCTATTCCATTCCATTCCATTCGATTCCATTCGATTCCATTCGATTCCACTCCATTCCATAGAATTCCATTCCATTCCATTGAATTCCATTCCATTCCATTCCATTCCATTCCATTGAATTCCATTCCATTCCATTCCATTCCATTCCATTCCATTCCATTCCATTCCATTCTACTGGTGTCCATTCCATTCCATTCCATTCCATTCCATTCCATTCCATTCCATTCCTTTCCATTCCATTGCATTCCATTGCATTCCATTCCATTCCATTCCATTCCATTCCATTCCATTCCACTCCACTCCACTCCACTCCACTCCATTCCACTCCACTCCACTCCGGTACATTCCATTCCATTCCATTCCATTCCATTCCATTCCATTCCGTGCTTCTCGGGTACATTCCGTTCCGTTCCATTCCATTCCATTCCATTCCATTCCATTCCATTCCGTTCCAGTGCACTCTACTCCACTCCACTCCACTCCACTCCACTCCGGTACATTCCATTCCATTCCATTCCATTCCATTCCATTCCATTCCATTTCCATTCCCATTCCATTTCCATTCCCGTTCCATTTCCATTCCCGTTTCTTTTCCATTCCCGTTCCATTTCCATTCCAGTTCCATTACCATTCCCGTTCCATTTCCATTCCCGATCCATTTCCATTCCCGTTCCTTTTCCATTCCCGTTCCATTTCCATTCCCGTTCCGTTACCATTCCCGTTCCATTTCCGTTCCCGTTCCGTTTCCGTTCCCGTTCCATTTCCGTTCTCGTTCCGTTTCCGTTCCCGTTCCATTTCCATTCCCGTTCCATTTCCGTTCCCGTTCCATTTCCATTCCCGTTCCATTTCCATTCCCTTTCCATTTCCATTTCATTCCATTCCGTTCTGCTCGGGTACATTCCATTCCATTCCATTGCATTCCATTCCGTTCTGCTGCTGTCCATTCCATTCCATTCCATTCCGTTCCATTCCGTTCTACTCGGGTAGATTCCATTCCATTCCATTCCATTCCATTCCATTCCATTCCATTCCATTCCATTCTACTGGTGTCCATTCCATTCCATTCCATTCCATTCCATTCCATTCCATTCCATTCCATTCCATTCCATTGCATTCCATTCCATTCCATTCCATTCCATTCCATTCCGTTCCGTTCTACTCGGTTCCATTCCATTCCATTCCATTCCATTCCATGGAATTCCATTCCATTCCATTCCATTCCATTCCATTCCATAGAATTCCATTCCATTCCATTCCATTCCATTGAATTCCTTTCCATTCCATTCCATTCCGTTCCGTTCCGTTCCGTTCCGTTCCGTTGCGTTCCGTTCCGTTCCGTTGTGTTCCGTTCCGTTCTACTCGGGTTGATTCCATTCTATTCCATTCCATTCCAATCCATTCCATTCCATTCCATTGAATTCCATTCCATTCCATTCCATTCCATTCCATTCCATTCCATTCCATTCCATTCCATTCCATTGAATTCCATTCCATTCCATTCCATTCCATTCCATTCCATTCCATTGAATTCCATTCCATTCCATTCCATTCCATGGAATTCCGTTCCATTCCATTCCATTCCGTTCCGTTCCGTCCCGTTCCGTTCCGTTCCGTTCCGTTGCGTTCCGTTCCGTTCTACTCGGGTTGATTCCATTCTATTCCATTCCATTCCATTCGATTCCATTCGATTCCATTCGATTCCACTCCATTCCATTCCATAGAATTCCATTCCATTCCATTGAATTCCATTCCATTCCATTCCATTCCATTGAATTCCATTCCATTCCATTCCATTCCATTGAATTCCATTCCATTCCATTCCATTCCATTCCATTCCATTCCATTCCATTCCATTCCATTCTACTGTTGTCCATTCCATTCCATTCCATTCCATTCCATTCCATTCCATTCCATTCCATTCCATTCCTTTCCATTCCATTGCATTCCATTGCATTCCATTCCATTCCATTCCATTCCATTCCATTCCATTCCATTCCATTCCATTCCGTGTTTCTCGGGTACATTCCGTTCCGTTCCATTCCATTCCATTCCATTCCATTCCTTTCCAGTGCACTCTACTCCACTCCACTCCACTCCACTCCGGTACATTCCATTCCATTCCATTCCATTCCATTCCATTCCATTCCATTTCCATTCCCATTCCATTTCCATTCCCGTTCCATTTCCATTCCCGTTTCTTTTCCATTCCCGTTCCATTTCCATTCCCGTTCCATTACCATTCCCGTTCCATTTCCATTCCCGATCCATTTCCATTCCCGTTCCTTTTCCATTCCCGTTCCATTTCCATTCCTGTTCCGTTACCATTCCCGTTCCATTTCCGTTCCCGTTCCGTTTCCGTTCCCGTTCCATTTCCCTTCTCGTTCCGTTTCCGTTCCCGTTCCATTTCCATTCCCGTTCTATTTCCGTTCCCGTTCCATTTCCATTCCCGTTCCATTTCCATTCCCTTTCCATTTCCATTTCATTCCATTCCGTTCTGCTCGGGTACATTCCATTCCATTCCATTGCATTCCATTCCGTTCTGCTCCTGTCCATTCCATTCCATTCCATTCCGTTCCATTCCGTTCTACTCGGGTAGATTCCATTCCATTCCATTCCGTTCCATTCCATTCCATTCCATTCCATTCCATTCCATTCCATTCCGTTCTACTCGGGTTGATTCCATTCTATTCCATTCCATTCCATTCGATCCCATTTGATTCCATTCGATTCCATTCAATTCCATTCGATTCCATTCCATTCCACTCCATTCCATTCCATGGAATTCCATTCCATTCCATTCCATTCCATTCCATTCCATTCCATTCCATGGAATTCCATTCCATTCCATTCCATTCCATTCCATTCCATTCCATAGAATTCCATTCCATTCCATTCCATTCCATTGAATTCCGTTCCATTCCATTCCATTCCGTTCCGTTCCGTTCCGTTCCGTTCCGTTGCGTTCCGTTCCGTTCCGTTGTGTTCCGTTCCGTTCTACTCGGGATGATTCCATTCTATTCCATTCCATTCCAATCCATTCCATTCCATTCCATTGAATTCCATTCCATTCCATTCCATTCCATTCCATTCCATTCCATTCCATTCCATTCCATTGAATTCCATTCCATTCCATTCCATTCCATTCCATTCCATTCCATTCCATTGAATTCCATTCCATTCCATTCCATTCCATTTCATTCCATTCCGTTCCATTCCATTCCATTCCATTCCATTCCATTTGAATTCCATTCCATTCCATTCCATTGAATTCCATTCCATTCCAATTGAATTCCATTCCATTCCAATCCATTCCATTCCATTCCATTCCATGGAATTCCATTCCATTCCATTCCATTCCATTCCATTCCATTCCATTGAATTCCATTCCATTCCATTCCATTCCATTCCATTCCATTCCATTCCATTCCATTGAATTCCATTCCGTTCCATTCCATTCCATTGAATTCCGTTCCATTCCACTCCATTCCATTCCGCTCCGTTCCGTTCCGTTCCGTTCCCTTCCGTTGCGTTCTGCTCCGTTCTACTCGGGTTGATTCCATTCTATTCCATTCCAGTCCATTCGATCCCATTCGATTGCATTCGATTCCATTCGATTCCATTCGATTCCACTCCATTCCATTCCATAGAATTCCATTCCATTCCATTCCATTCCATTCCATTCCATTCCATTCCATTCCATTGAATTCCATTCCATTCCATTCCATTCCATGGAATTCCATTCCATTCCATTCCATTCCAATCCATAGAATTCCATTCCATTCCATTCCATTCCATTGAATTCCGTTCCATTCCATTCCATTCCGTTCCGTTCCGTTCCGTTCCGTTCCGTTGCGTTCCGTTCCGTTCCGTTGTGTTCCGTTCCGTTCTACTCGGGTTGATTCCATTCTATTCCATTCCATTCCAATCCATTCCATTCCATTCCATTCCATTCCATTCCATTCCATTCCATTCCATTCCATTCCATTCCATTCCATTGAATTCCATTCCATTCCATTCCATTCCATGGAATTCCGTTCCATTCCATTCCATTCCGTTCCGTTCCATCCCGTTCCGTTCCGTTCCGTTCCGTTGCGTTCCGTTCCGTTCTACTAGGGTTGATTCCATTCTATTCCATTCCATTCCATTCGATTCCATTCGATTCCATTCGATTCCACTCCATTCCATTCCATAGAATTCCATTCCATTCCATTCCATTCCATTGAATTCCATTCCATTCCATTCCATTCCATTGAATTCCATTCCATTCCATTCCATTCCATTGAATTCCATTCCATTCCATTCCATTCCATTCCATTCCATTCCATTCCATTCTACTGGTGTCCATTCCATTCCATTCCATTCCATTCCATTCCATTCCATTCCATTGCATTCCAAGGCATTCCATTCCATTCCATTCCATTCCATTCCATTCCATTCCACTCCACTCCACTCCACTCCATTCCACTCCACTCCACTCCGGTACATTCCATTCCATTCCATTCCATTCCATTCCATTCCATTCCGTGCTTCTCGGGTACATTCCGTTCCGTTCCATTCCATTCCATTCCATTCCATTCCATTCCGTTCCAGTGCACTCTTCTCCACTCCACTCCACTCCACTCCACTCCGGTACATTCCATTCCATTCCATTCCATTCCATTCCATTCCATTCCATTCCATTTCCATTCCCATTCCATTTCCATTCCCGTTCCATTTCCATTCCCGTTTCTTTTCCATTCCCGTTCCATTTCCATTCCAGTTCCATTACCATTCCCGTTCCATTTCCATTCCCGATCCATTTCCATTCCCGTTCCATTTCCATTCCCGTTCCATTTCCATTCCCGTTCCGTTACCATTCCCGTTCCATTTCCGTTCCCGTTCCGTTTCCGTTCCCGTTCCATTTCCGTTCTCGTTCCGTTTCCGTTCCCGTTCCATTTCCATTCCCGTTCCATTTCCGTTCCCTTTCCATTTCCATTCCCGTTCCATTTCCATTCCCTTTCCATTTCCATTTCATTCCATTCCATTCTGCTCGTGTACATTCCATTCCATTCCATTGCATTCCATTCCGTTCTGCTCCTGTCCATTCCATTCCATTCCATTCCGTTCCATTCCGTTCTACTCGGGTAGATTCCATTCCATTCCATTCCATTCCATTCCATTCCATTCCATTCCATTCCATTCTACTGGTGTCCATTCCAATCCATTCCATTCCATTCCATTCCATTCCATTCCATTCCATTGCATTCCATTCCATTCCATTCCATTCCATTCCGTTCCGTTCTACTCGGTTACATTCCATTCAATTCCATTCCATTCCGTTCTACTCGGGTAGATTCCATTCCATTCCATTCCATTCCTTTCCATTCCATTGCATTCCATTGCATTGCATTGCACTCAATTCCATTCCATTCCATTCCATTCCATTCCATTCCATTCCATTCCATTCCGTTCCGTTCAACTCGGTTACATTCCATTCAATTACATTCCATTCCGTTCTACTCGGTTACATACCATTCCATTCCATTCCATTCCATTCCAATCCATTCCATTCCATTCCATTCCGTTCTACTCGTGTACATTCCATTCCATTCCACTCCATTCCATTCCATTCCATTCCATTCCATTCCATTCCATTCCGTTCTACTTTGGTACATTGCATTCCATTCCATTCCATTCCATTCCATTCCATTCCATTCCATTCCATTCCATTCTACTCAGGTTGATTCCATTCTATTCCATTCCATTCCATTCCATTCCATTCCATTCCATTCCATTCGATTCCATTCCATTCCATTCCATAGAATTCCATTCCATTCCATTCCATTCCATGGAATTCCATTCCATTCCATTCCATGGAATTCCATTCCATTCCATTCCATTCCATGGAATTCCATTCCATTCCATTCCATTCCATTCCATTCCATTCCATTCCATTCCATTGAATTCCATTCCGTTCCATTCCATTCCATTGAATTCCATTCCATTCCATTCCATTCCATTCCATTCCATTCCATTCCATTGAATTCCATTCCATTGAATTCCATTCCATTCCATTCCATTCCATTCCATTCCATCCCATTCCATTCCATTCCATTCCATTCCGTTCTACTAGGGTTGATTCCATTCTATTCCATTCCATTCCATTCGATCCCATTTGATTCCATTCGATTCCATTCAATTCCATTCGATTCCATTCCATTCCACTCCATTCCATTCCATTGAATTCCATTCCATTCCATTCCATTCCATTCCATTCCATTCCATGGAATTCCATTCCATTCCATTCCATTCCATGGAATTCCATTCCATTCCATTCCATTCCATTCCATTCCATAGAATTCCATTCCATTCCATTCCATTCCATTGAATTCCGTTCCATTCCATTCCATTCCGTTCCGTTCCGTTCCGTTCCGTTCCGTTGCGTTCCGTTCCGTTCCGTTGTGTTCCGTTCCGTTCTACTCGGGATGATTCCATTCTATTCCATTCCATTCCAATCCATTCCATTCCATTCCATTGAATTCCATTCCATTCCATTCCATTCCATTCCATTCCATTCCATTCCATTGAATTCCATTCCATTCCATTCCATTCCATTCCATTCCATTCCATTCCATTCCATTGAATTCCATTCCATTCCAATCCATTCCATGGAATTCCGTTCCATTCCATTCCATTCCGTTCCGTTCCGTCCCGTTCCGTTCCGTTCCGTTCCGTTGCGTTCCGTTCCGTTCTACTCGGGTTGATTCCATTCTATTCCATTCCATTCCATTCGATTCCATTCGATTCCATTCGATTCCACTCCATTCCATTCCATAGAATTCCATTCCATTCCATTCCATTCCATTGAATTCCATTCCATTCCATTCCATTCCATTCTATTCCATTCCATTCCAATCCATTCCATTCCATTCCATTGAATTCCATTCCATTCCATTCCATTCCATTCCATTCCATTCCATTGAATTCCATTCCATTCCATTCAATTCCATTCCATTCCATTCCATTCCATTGAATTCCATTCCATTCCATTCCATTCCATTCCATTCCATTCCATTCCATTTGAATTCCATTCCATTCCATTCCATTCCATTCCATTCCATTCCATTTGAATTCCATTCCATTCCAATCCATTCCATTCCATTCCATTCCATTCCATTCCATTCCATTCCATTCCATGGAATTCCATTCCATTCCATTCCATTCCATTCCATTCCATTGAATTCCATTCCATTCCATTCCATTCCATTCCATTCCATTCCATTCCATTCCATTCCATTGAATTCCATTCCGTTCCATTCCATTCCATTGAATTCCGTTCCATTCCACTCCATTCCATTCTGTTCCGTTCCGTTCCGTTCCGTTCCCTTCCGTTGCGTTCCGCTCCGTTCTACTCGGGTTGATTCCATTCTATTCCATTCCAGTCCATTCGATCCCATTCGATTGCATTCGATTCCATTCGATTCCATTCGATTCCACTCCATTCCATTCCATAGAATTCCATTCCATTCCATTCCATTCCATTCCATTCCATTGAATTCCATTCAATTCCATTCCATTCCATGGAATTCCATTCCATTCCATTCCATTCCAATCCATAGAATTCCATTCCATTCCATTCCATTCCATTGAATTCCGTTCCATTCCATTCCATTCCGTTCCGTTCCGTTCCGTTCCGTTCCGTTGCGTTCCGTTCCGTTCCGTTGTGTTCCGTTCCGTTCTACTCGGGTTGATTCCATTCTATTCCATTCCATTCCAAACCATTCCATTCCATTCCATTCCATTCCATTCCATTCCATTCCATTCCATTGAATTCCATTCCATTCCATTCCATTCCATGGAATTCCGTTCCATTCCATTCCATTCCGTTCCGTTCCATCCCGTTCCGTTCCGTTCCGTTCCGTTGCGTTCCGTTCCGTTCTACTAGGGTTGATTCCATTCTATTCCATTCCATTCCATTCGATTCCATTCGATTCCATTCGATTCCACTCCATTCCATTCCATAGAATTCCATTCCATTCCATTCCATTCCATTGAATTCCATTCCATTCCATTCCATTCCAATTCCATTCCATTCCATTCCATTCCATTGAATTCCATTCCATTCCATTCCATTCCATTCCATTCCATTCCATTCCATTCTACTGGTGTCCATTCCATTCCATTCCATTCCATTCCATTCCATTCCATTCCTTTCCATTCCATTGCATTCCATTGCATTCCATTCCATTCCATTCCATTCCATTCCATTCCATTCCACTCCACTCCACTCCACTCCACTCCATTCCACTCCACTCCACTCCGGTACATTCCATTCCATTCCATTCCATTCCATTCCATTCCATTCCATTCCATTCCGTGCTTCTCGGGTACATTCCGTTCCGTTCCATTCCATTCCATTCCATTCCATTCCGTTCCAGTGCACTCTACTCCACTCCACTCCACTCCACTCCACTCCGGTGCATTCCATTCCATTCCATTCCATTCCATTCCATTCCATTTCCATTCCCATTCCATTTCCATTCCCGTTCCATTTCCATTCCCGTTTCTTTTCCATTCCCGTTCCATTTCCATTCCAGTTCCATTACCATTCCCGTTCCATTTCCATTCCCGATCCATTTCCATTCCCGTTCCTTTTCCATTCCCGTTCCATTTCCATTCCCGTTCCGTTACCATTCCCGTTCCATTTCCGTTCCCGTTCCGTTTCCGTTCCCGTTCCATTTCCGTTCTCGTTCCGTTTCCGTTCCCGTTCCATTTCCATTCCCGTTCCATTTCCGTTCCCGTTCCATTTCCATTCCCGTTCCATTTCCATTCCCTTTCCATTTCCATTTCATTCCATTCCGTTCTGCTCGGGTACATTCCATTCCATTCCATTGCATTCCATTCCGTTCTGCTCCTGTCCATTCCATTCCATTCCATTCCGTTCCATTCCGTTCTACTCGGGTAGATTCCATTCCATTCCATTCCATTCCATTCCATTCCATTCCATTCCATTCCATTCCATTCTACTGGTGTCCATTCCATTCCATTCCATTCCATTCCATTCCATTCCATTCCATTCCATTGCATTCCATTCCATTCCATTCCATTCCATTCCGTTCCGTTCTACTCGGTTCCATTCCATTCCATTCCATTCCATTCCATAGAATTCCATTCCATTCCATTCCATTCCATTGAATTCCGTTCCATTCCATTCCATTCCGTTCCGTTCCGTTCCGTTCCGTTCCGTTGCGTTCCGTTCCGTTCCGTTTTGTTCCGTTCCGTTCTACTCGGGTTGATTCCATTCTATTCCATTCCATTCCAATCCATTCCATTCCATTCCATTGAATTCCATTCCATTCCATTCCATTCCATTCCATTCCATTCCATTCCATTCCATTCCATTCCATTGAATTCCATTCCATTCCATTCCATTCCATTCCATTCCATTCCATTGAATTCCATTCCATTCCATTCCATTTCCATTCCCATTCCATTTCCATTCCCGTTCCATTTCCATTCCCGTTTCTTTTCCATTCCCGTTCCATTTCCATTCCAGTTCCATTACCATTCCCGTTCCATTTCCATTCCCGATCCATTTCCATTCCCGTTCCTTTTCCATTCCCGTTCCATTTCCATTCCCGTTCCGTTACCATTCCCGTTCCATTTCCGTTCCCGTTCCGTTACCGTTCCCGTTCCATTTCCGTTCTCGTTCCGTTTCCGTTCCCGTTCCATTTCCATTCCCGTTCCATTTCCGTTCCCGTTCCATTTCCATTCCCGTTCCATTTCCATTCCCTTTCCATTTCCATTTCATTCCATTCCGTTCTGCTCGGGTACATTCCATTCCATTCCATTGCATTCCATTCCGTTCTGCTCCTGTCCATTCCATTCCATTCCATTCCGTTCCATTCCGTTCTACTCGGGTAGATTCCATTCCATTCCATTCCATTCCATTCCATTCCATTCCATTCCATTCCATTCCATTCTACTGGTGTCCATTCCATTCCATTCCATTCCATTCCATTCCATTCCATTCCATTGCATTCCATTCCATTCCATTCCATTCCATTCCATTCCATTCCGTTCCGTTCTACTCGGTTACATTCCATTCAATTCCATTCCATTCCGTTCTACTCGGGTAGATTCCATTCCATTCCATTCCATTCCTTTCCATTCCATTGCATTCCATTGCATTGCATTGCACTCAATTCCATTCCATTCCATTCCATTCCATTCCATTCCATTCCATTCCATTCCATTCCATTCCGTTCCGTTCAATCCGGTTACATTCCATTGAATTACATTCCATTCCGTTCTACTCGGTTACATTCCATTCCATTCCATTCCATTCCATTCCAATCCATTCCATTCCATTCCATTCCGTTCTACTCGGGTACATTCCATTCCATTCCATTCCATTCCATTCCATTCCATTCCATTCCATTCCATTCCGTTCTACTTTGGTACATTCCATTCCATTCCATTCCATTCCATTCCATTCCATTACATTACATTCCATTCCATTCGATTCCATTCCATTCCATTCCACTCCATTCCATGGAATTCCATTCCATTCCATTCCATTCCATTCCATTCCATTCCATTGAATTCCATTCCATTCCATTCCATTGAATTCCATTCCGTTCCATTCCATTCCATTGAATTCCATTCCATTCCATTCCATTCCATTCCATTCCATTCCATTCCATTCCATTCCATTGAATTCCATTCCATTCCATTCCATTCCATTCCATCCCATTCCATTCCATTCCATTCCATTCCGTTCTACTCGGGTTGATTCCATTCTATTCCATTCCATTCCATTCGATCCCATTTGATTCCATTCGATTCCATTCAATTCCATTCGATTCCATTCCATTCCACTCCATTCCATTCCATTGAATTCCATTCCATTCCATTCCATTCCATTCCATTGAATTCCATTCCATTCCATTCCATTGAATTCCATTCCGTTCCATTCCATTCCATTGAATTCCATTCCATTCCATTCCATTCCATTGAATTCCATTCCATTCCATTCCATTGAATTCCGTTCCATTCCATTCCATTCCGTTCCGTTCCGTTCCGTTCCGTTCCGTTGCGTTCCGTTCCGTTCCGTTGTGTTCCGTTCCGTTCTACTCGGGATGATTCCATTCTATTCCATTCCATTCCAATCCATTCCATTCCATTCCATTGAATTCCATTCCATTCCATTCCATTCCATTCCATTGCATTGAATTCCATTCCATTCCATTCCATTCCATTCCATTCCATTCCATTCCATTGAATTCCATTCCATTCCAATCCATTCCATGGAATTCCGTTCCATTCCATTCCATTCCGTTCCGTTCCGTCCCGTTCCGTTCCGTTCCGTTCCGTTGCGTTCCGTTCCGTTCCGTTGTGTTCCGTTCCGTTCTACTCGGGTTGATTCCATTCTATTCCATTCCATTCCAATCCATTCCATTCCATTCCATTCCATTCCATTCCATTCCATTGAATTCCATTCCATTCCATTCCATTCCATGGAATTCCGTTCCATTCCATTCCATTCCGTTCCGTTCCATCCCGTTCCGTTCCGTTCCGTTCCGTTGCGTTCCGTTCCGTTCTACTCGGGTTGATTCCATTCTATTCCATTCCATTCCATTCGATTCCATTCGATTCCATTCGATTCCACTCCATTCCATTCCATAGAATTCCATTCCATTCCATTCCATTCCATTGAATTCCATTCCATTCCATTCCATTCCATTCTATTCCATTCCATTCCAATCCATTCCATTCCATTCCATTCCATTCCATTGCATTCCATTCCATTCCATTCCATTCCATTCCATTCCATTCCATTGAATTCCATTCCATTCCATTCCATTCCATGGAATTCCGTTCCATTCCATTCCATTCCGTTCCGTTCCGTCCCGTTCCGTTCCGTTCCGTTCCGTTGCATTCCGTTCCGTTCTACTCGGGTTGATTCCATTCAATTCCATTCCATTCCATTCGATTCCATTCGATTCCATTCGATTCCACTCCATTCCATTCCATAGAATTCCATTCCATTCCATTCCATTCCATTGAATTCCATTCCATTCCATTCCATTCCATAGAATTCCATTCCATTCCATTCCATTCCATTGAATTCCATTCCATTCCATTCCATTCCATTCCATTCCATTCCATTCCATTCCATTCCATTCTACTGGTGTCCATTCCATTCCATTCCATTCCATTCCATTCCATTCCATTCCATTCCATTCCTTTCCATTCCATTGCATTCCATTGCATTCCATTCCATTCCATTCCGTTCCATTCCATTCCATTCCACTCCACTCCACTCCACTCCACTCCATTCCACTCCACTCCACTCCGGTATATTCAATTCCATTCCATTCCATTCCATTCCATTCCGTGCTTCTCGGGTACATTCCGTTCCGTTCCATTCCATTCCATTCCATTCCATTCCGTTCCAGTGCACTCTACTCCACTCCACTCCACTCCACTCCACTCCGGTACATTCCATTCCATTCCATTCCATTCCATTCCATTCCGTGCTTCTCGGGTACATTCCGTTCCGTTCCATTCCATTCCATTCCATTCCATTCCGTTCCAGTGCACTCTACTCCACTCCACTCCACTCCACTCCACTCTGGTACATTCCATTCAATTCCATTCCATTCCATTTCCATTCCCATTCCATTTCCATTCCCGTTCCATTTCCATTCCCGTTTCTTTTCCATTCCCGTTCCATTTCCATTCCAGTTCCATTACCATTCCCGTTCCATTTCCATTCCCGATCCATTTCCATTCCCGTTCCATTTCCATTCCCGTTCCATTTCCATTCCCGTTCCATTACCATTCCCGTTCCATTTCCGTTCCCGTTCCGTTTCCGTTCCCGTTCCATTTCCGTTCTCGTTCCGTTTCCGTTCCCGTTCCATTTCCATTCCCGTTCCATTTCCGTTCCCGTTCCATTTCCATTCCCGTTCCATTTCCATTCCCTTTCCATTTCCATTTCATTCCATTCCGTTCTGCTCGGGTACATTCCATTCCATTCCATTGCATTCCATTCCGTTCTGCTCCTGTCCATTCCATTCCATTCCATTCTGTTCCATTCCGTTCTACTCGGGTAGATTCCATTCTATTCCATTCCATTCCATTCCATTCCATTCCATTCCATTCCATTCCATTCCATTCCATTCTACTGGTGTCCATTCCATTCCATTCCATTCCATTCCATTCCATTCCATTCCATTCCATTGAATTCCATTCCATTCCATTCCATTCAATTGAATTCCGTTCCATTCCATTCCATTCCGTTCCGTTCCGTCCCGTTCCGTTCCGTTCCGTTGCGTTCCGTTCCGTTCAACTAGGGTTGATTCCATTCTATTCAATTCCATTCCATTCCATTCTACACGGGTTGATCATTCCATTCCGTTCCGTTCCGTTCCGTTCCGTTCCGTACCGTTCTACTCGGGTTGATTCCATTCTATTCCATTCCATTCCATTCGATTCCATTCGACTCCATTCCATTCCATTCCATTCCATTCCATTCCATTCCATTCCATTGCATTCCATTCCACTCCAATCCATTCCATTCCATTCCATTCCATTACATTCCATTCCGTTCCGTTCCGTTCCGTTCCGTTCCGTTGCGTTCCGTTCCGTTCTACTCGGGTTGATTCCATTCTATTCCATTCCATTCCATTTGACTCCATTCGATTCCATTCCATTCCATTGCATCGAATTCCATTCCATTCCATTCCATTCCATTCCATTCCATTCCATTCCACTCCATTGAATTCCATTCCATTCCATTCCATTCCATTCCATTCCATTCCATTCCATTCCATTCCATTCCATTCCGTTCTACTTGGGTTGATTCCATTCCATTCCATTCCATTCCATTCCATTCCATTCCATTCCATTCCATTCCATTCCATTCCATTCCATTCCATTCGGTTCCATTCCATTCCATTCCATTCCATTCCAATCCATTCCATTCTACTCGGGTTGATTCCATTCCATTCCATTCCATTCCATTCCATTCCATTCCATTCCATTCCATTCGGTTCCATTCGATTCCATTCGATTCCATTCCATTTCACTCCATTCCATTCCATTCCGTTCCGTTCCGTTCCGTTCCGTTCGGTTCCGTTCCGTTCTATTCGGGTTGATTCAATTCTATTCCATTCCATTCCATTCGATTCCATTCGATTCCATTCGATTCCATTCCATTCCATTCCATTCCATTCCATTCCATTCCATTCCATTCCATTCCATTCCATTCTATTCTATTGAATTCCATTCCATTCCATTCCATTCCTTTCCAATCCATTTCATTCTACTCGGGTTGATTCCATTCCATTCCATTCTATTCCATTCCATTCCATTCCATTCCATTCCATTCCATTCCTTTCCGTTCTATTCGGGTTCATTCCATTCCATTCCATTCCATTCCATTCTATTCCATTGAATTCCATTCCATTCCATTCCATTCCATTCCATTCCATTCCGTTCTACTCGCGTTGATTCCATTCCATTCCATTCCATTCCATTCCATTCCATTCCATTCCCTTCCATTCGATTCCATTCGATTCCATTCGATTCGATTCCATTCCATTCCATTCCATTGCATTCCAATCCATTCCATTGTACTGGGGTTGATTCCATTCTATTCCACTCCATTCCATTCGATTCCATTCGATTCCATTCGATTCCATTCCATTCCATTCCATTCCATTCCATTCCATTCCATTCTATTCCATTGAATTCCATTCCATTCCATTCCATTCCATTCCGTTCTACTCGGGTTGATTCCATTCCATTCCATTCCATTCCATTCCATTCCATTCCATTCCATTCCATTCCAATCCACTCGATTCCATTCGATTCGATTCGATTCCATTCGATTCCATTCCATTCCAGTCCAATCCATTCCGTTCTACTCGGGTTGATTCCATTCCATTCCATTCCATTCCATTCCATTCCATTCCCTTCCATTCCAATCCATTCGGTTCCATTCGATTCCATTCGATTCCATACCAATTCACTCCATTCCATTCAGTTCCGTTCCGTTCCTTTCCGTTCCATTCTACTCGGGTTGATTCCATTCTATTCCACTCCATTCCATTCGATTCCATTCGATTCCATTCGATTCCATTCCATTCCATTCCATTCCATTCCATTCCATTCCATCCCATTCCCTTCCATTCTATTCTACTGAATTCCATTCCATTCCATTCCATTCCATTCCTATCCATTCCATTCTACTCGGGTTGATTCCATTCCATTCCATTCCATTCCATTCCGTTCTACTCGGGTTCATTCCATTCCATTCCATTCCATTCCATTCCATTCCATTCCATTCCATTCCATTCCATTCCGTTCTACTCGGGTCCATTCCATTCCATTCCATTCCATTCTATTCCATTTGATTCCATTCGATTCCATTCCATTCCATTCCATTCCATTTCATTCTATTCCATTGAATTCCATTCCATTCCATTCCATTCCATACCAATCCATTCCATTCGACTCGGGTTGATTCCATTCCATTCCATTCCATTCCATTCCATTCCATTCCATTCCATTCGATTCCATTCCATTCCATTCCATTCCATTCCATTCCATTCCAATCCATTCCAATCCATTCCGTTCTACTCGGGTTGATTCCATTCTATTCCACTCCATTCCGTTCGAATCCATTCGATTCCATTCGATTCCATTCCATTCCATTCCATTCCATTTCATTCTATTCCATTGAATTCCATTCCATTCCATTCCATTCCATTCCATTCCATTCCATTCCATTCCATTCGACTCGGGTTGATTCCATTCCATTCCATTCCATTCCATTAAATTCCATTCCATTCCATTCCATTCCATTCCATTCCATTCCATTCCATTCCATTCCATTCCATTCCTTTCCATTCCATTCCATTAAGTTCTACTCGGGTTCATTCCATTCCATTCCATTCCATTCCATTCCATTCCATTCCATTCCATTCCATTCCATTCCATTCCTTTCTACTCGGGTTGATTCCATTCCATTCAATTCCATTTCATTCCATTCCATTCCATTCCATTCCATTCCATTCCATTCCATTCCATTCCATTCCATTCCATTCCATTCCATTCCATTCCTTTCCTTTCCATTCCATTCCATTCCATTCCAATCCATTCCATTCTTCTCGGGTTGATTCCATTCCATTCCATTCCATTCCATTCCATTCCCTTCGGTTCCATTCCATTCTGTTCCATTCGATTCCATTCGATTCCATTCCATTTCACTCCGTTCCATTCCATTCCGTTCCGTTCCGTTCCGTTCTATTCGGGTTGATTCCATTCTATTCCACTCCATTCCATTCGATTCCATTCGATTCCATTCGATTCCATTCCATTCCATTCCATTCCATTCCATTCCATTCCATTTCATTCCATTATATTCTATTGAATTCCATTCCATTCCATTCCATTCCATTCCAATCCATTCCATTCTACTCGGGTTGATTCCATTCCATTCCATTCCATTCCATTCCATTCCATTCTTTTCCTTTCCATTCCATTCCATTCCATTCGGTTCCATTCGATTCCATTCGATTCCATTGCATTTCACTCCATTCCATTCCGTTCCTTTCCGTTCCGTTCCATTCCGTTCCGTTCCGTTCCATTCCGTTCCATTCCATTCCGTTCTACTCGGGTTGATTCCATTCCATTCCATTCCATTCCTTTCCATTCCATTCCATTCCATTCCATTCCAATCCATTCCATTCCATTCTATTCCATTGAATTCCATTCCATTCCATTCCATTCCATTCCATTCCATTCCATTCCATTCCATTCCATTCCGTTCTACTCGGGTTGATTCCATTCCATTCCATTCCATTCCATTCCATTCCATGCCATTCGGTTCCATTCGATTCCATTCGATTCCATTCCATTTCAGTCCATTCCATTCCGTTCCGTTCCGTTCCGTTCCGTTCCATTCCGTTCCATTCCATTCCGTTCTACTCGGGTTGATTCCATTCTACTCCACTCCATTCCGTTTGATTCCATTCTATTCCATTCAATTCCATTCCATTCCATTCCATTCCATTCGATTCCTTTCCATTCCATTCCATTCCAATCCACTCGATTCCATTCGATTCGATTCGATTCCATTCGATTCCATTCCATTCCAGTCCAATCCATTCCGTTCTACTCGGGTTGATTCCATTCCATTCCATTCCATTCCATTCCATTCCATTCCATTCCATTCCCTTCCATTCCAATCCATTCGGTTCCATTCGATTCCATTCGATTCCATACCAATTCACTCCATTCCATTCAGTTCCGTTCCGTTCCTTTCCGTTCCATTCTACTCGGGTTGATTCCATTCTATTCCACTCCATTCCATTCGATTCCATTCGATTCCATTCGATTCCATTCCATTCCATTCCATCCCATTCCCTTCCATTCTATTCTACTAAATTCCATTCCATTCCATTCCATTCCATTCCTATCCATTCCATTCTACTCTGGTTGATTCCATTCCATTCCATTCCATTCCATTCCGTTCTACTCGGGTTCATTCCATTCCATTCCATTCCATTCCATTCCATTCCATTCCATTCGGTTCCATTCGATTCCATTCGATTCCATTCCATTTCACTCCATTCCATTCCATTCCGTTCCGTTCCGTTCCGTTCCGTTCGGTTCCGTTCCGTTCTATTCGGGTTGATTCAATTCTATTCCATTCCATTCCATTCGATTCCATTCGATTCCATTCGATTCCATTCCATTCCATTCCATTCCATTCCATTCCATTCCATTCCATTCTATTCTATTGAATTCCATTCCATTCCATTCCATTCCTTTCCAATCCATTTCATTCTACTCGGGTTGATTCCATTCCATTCCATTCTATTCCATTCCATTCCATTCCATTCCATTCCATTCCATTCCGTTCTATTCGGGTTCATTCCATTCCATTCCATTCCATTCCATTCTATTCCATTGAATTCCATTCCATTCCATTCCATTCCATTCCATTCCATTCCATTCCATTCCGTTCTACTCGCGTTGATTCCATTCCATTCCATTCCATTCCATTCCATTCCATTCCCTTCCATTCGATTCCATTCGATTCCATTCGATTCGATTCCATTCCATTCCATTCCATTGCATTCCAATCCATTCCATTGTACTGGGGTTGATTCCATTCTATTCCACACCATTCCATTCGATTCCATTCGATTCCATTCGATTCCATTCCATTCCATTCCATTCCATTCCATTCCATTCCATTCCATTCTATTCCATTGAATTCCATTCCATTCCATTCCATTCCATTCCATTCCGTTCTACTCGGGTTGATTCCATTCCATTCCATTCCATTCCATTCCATTCCATTCCATTCGGTTCCATTCGATTCCATTCGATTCCATTCCATTTCACTCCATTCCTTTCCATTCCGTTCCGTTCCGTTCCGTTCCGTTCGGTTCCGTTCCGTTCTATTCGGGTTGATTCAATTCTATTCCATTCCATTCCATTCGATTCCATTCGATTCCATTCGATTCCATTCCATTCCATTCCATTCCATTCCATTCCATTCCATTCCATTCTATTCCATAGAATTTCATTCTATTCCATTCCATTCCATTCCATTCCATTCCATTCCATTCCATTCCATTCCATTCCAATCCATTCCATTCTACTCGGGTTGATTCCATTCCATTCCATTCCATTCCATTCCATTCCATTCCATTCCATTCCATTCCATTCCACTCCATTCCATTCCAATCCATTCCATTCTACTCGGGTTGATTCCATTCCATTCCATTCCATTCCATTCCATTCCATTCCATTCCATTCCATTCCATTCGGTTCCATTCGATTCCAATCGATTCCATTCCATTCCATTCCATCCCATTCCATTCCGTTTCATTCTATTCCATTGAATTCCATTCCATTCCATTCCATTCCATTCCAAACCATTCCATTCTTCTCGGGTTGATTCCACTCCATTCCATTCCATTCCATTCCATTCCATTCCATTCCATTCTATTCTAATGAATTCCATTCCATTCCATTCCATTCCATTCCAATCCATTCCATTCTACTCGGGTTGATTCCATTCCATTCCATTCCATTCCATTGCATTCCACTCCACTCCATTCCATTCCATTCCACTCCACTCAACTCCACTCCACTCCACTCCACTCCAATCCACTCCACTCCACTCCATTCTATTCCATTCCATCCCATTCCACTCGGGTTCATTCCATTCCATTCCATTCCATTCCATTCTATTCCATTGAATTCCATTCCATTCCATTCAATTCCATTCCATTCCATTCCATTCCATTCCGTTCTACTTGGGTTGATTCCATTCCATTCCATTCCATTCCATTCCATTCCATTCCATTCCATTCCATTCCATTCCATTCCATTCCATTCGGTTCCATTCCATTCCATTCCATTCCATTCCAATCCATTCCATTCTACTCGGGTTGATTCCATTCCATTCCATTCCATTCCATTCCATTCCATTCCATTCCATTCCATTCGGTTCCATTCGATTCCATTCGATTCCATTCCATTTCACTCCATTCCATTCCATTCCGTTCCGTTCCGTTCCGTTCCGTTCGGTTCCGTTCCGTTCTATTCGGGTTGATTCAATTCTATTCCATTCCATTCCATTCGATTCCATTCGATTCCATTCGATTCCATTCCATTCCATTCCATTCCATTCCATTCCATTCCATTCCATTCTATTCTATTGAATTCCATTCCATTCCATTCCATTCCTTTCCAATCCATTTCATTCTACTCGGGTTGATTCCATTCCATTCCATTCTATTCCATTCCATTCCATTCCATTCCATTCCATTCCATTCCGTTCTATTCGGGTTCATTCCATTCCATTCCATTCCATTCCATTCTATTCCATTGAATTCCATTCCATTCCATTCCATTCCATTCCATTCCATTCCATTCCATTCCGTTCTCCTCGCGTTGATTCCATTCCATTCCATTCCATTCCATTCCATTCCATTCCATTCCCTTCCATTCGATTCCATTCGATTCCATTCGATTCGATTCCATTCCATTCCATTCCATTGCATTCCAATCCATTCCATTATACTGGGGTTGATTCCATTCTATTCCACTCCATTCCATTCGATTCCATTCGATTCCATTCGATTCCATTCCATTCCATTCCATTCCATTCCATTCCATTCCATTCCATTCCATTCTATTCCATTGAATTCCATTCCATTCCATTCCATTCCATTCCGTTCTACTCGGGTTGATTCCATTCCATTCCATTCCATTCCATTCCATTCCATTCCATTCCATTCCATTCCAATCCACTCGATTCCATTCGATTCGATTCGATTCCATTCGATTCCATTCCATTCCAGTCCAATCCATTCCGTTCTACTCGGGTTGATTCCATTCCATTCCATTCCATTCCATTCCATTCCATTCCATTCCCTTCCATTCCAATCCATTCGGTTCCATTCGATTCCATTCGATTCCATACCAATTCACTCCATTCCATTCAGTTCCGTTCCGTTCCTTTCCGTTCCATTCTACTCGGGTTGATTCCATTCTATTCCACTCCATTCCATTCGATTCCATTCGATTCCATTCGATTCCATTCCATTCCATTCCATTCCATTCCATTCCATCCCATTCCCTTCCATTCTATTCTACTGAATTCCATTCCATTCCATTCCATTCCATTCCATTCCTATCCATTCCATTCTACTCGGGTTGATTCCATTCCATTCCATTCCATTCCATTCCGTTCTACTCGGGTTCATTCCATTCCATTCCATTCCATTCCATTCCATTCCATTCCATTCCGTTCTACTCGGGTCCATTCCATTCCATTCCATTCCATTCTATTCCATTTGATTCCATTCGATTCCATTCCATTCCATTCCATTCCATTTCATTCTATTCCATTGAATTCCATTCCATTCCATTCCATTCCATACCAATCCATTCCATTCGACTCGGGTTGATTCCATTCCATTCCATTCCATTCCATTCCATTCCATTCCATTCCATTCGATTCCATTCCATTCCATTCCATTCCATTCCAATCCATTCCAATCCATTCCGTTCTACTCGGGTTGATTCCATTCTATTCCACTCCATTCCGTTCGAATCCATTCGATTCCATTCGATTCC
Source organism: Gorilla gorilla gorilla (assembly GCF_029281585.2). Classification (NCBI taxonomy): domain Eukaryota; kingdom Metazoa; phylum Chordata; class Mammalia; order Primates; family Hominidae; genus Gorilla; species Gorilla gorilla. Next base: position 9,787,433 of record NC_073236.2, on the reverse strand, counting down.
ATTCCATTCCATTCCATTCCATTTCATTCTATTCCATTGAATTCCATTCCATTCCATTCCATTCCATTCCATTCCATTCCATTCCATTCCATTCGACTCGGGTTGATTCCATTCCATTCCATTCCATTCCATTAAATTCCATTCCATTCCATTCCATTCCATTCCATTCCATTCCATTCCATTCCATTCCATTCCATTCCATTCCATTCCTTTCCATTCCATTCCATTAAGTTCTACTCGGGTTCATTCCATTCCATTCCATTCCATTCCATTCCATTCCATTCCATTCCATTCCATTCCATTCCATTCCATTCCATTCCATTCCTTTCTACTCGGGTTGATTCCATTCCATTCAATTCCATTTCATTCCATTCCATTCCATTCCATTCCATTCCATTCCATTCCATTCCATTCCATTCCATTCCATTCCTTTCCTTTCCATTCCATTCCATTCCATTCCAATCCATTCCATTCTTCTCGGGTTGATTCCATTCCATTCCATTCCATTCCATTCCCTTCGGTTCCATTCCATTCTGTTCCATTCGATTCCATTCGATTCCATTCCATTTCACTCCGTTCCATTCCATTCCGTTCCGTTCCGTTCCGTTCTATTCGGGTTGATTCCATTCTATTCCACTCCATTCCATTCGATTCCATTCGATTCCATTCGATTCCATTCCATTCCATTCCATTCCATTCCATTCCATTCCATTTCATTCCATTATATTCTATTGAATTCCATTCCATTCCATTCCATTCCATTCCAATCCATTCCATTCTACTCGGGTTGATTCCATTCCATTCCATTCCATTCCATTCCATTCCATTCCATTCTTTTCCTTTCCATTCCATTCCATTCCATTCGGTTCCATTCGATTCCATTCGATTCCATTGCATTTCACTCCATTCCATTCCGTTCCTTTCCGTTCCGTTCCATTCCGTTCCGTTCCGTTCCATTCCGTTCCATTCCATTCCGTTCTACTCGGGTTGATTCCATTCCATTCCATTCCATTCCTTTCCATTCCATTCCATTCCATTCCATTCCAATCCATTCCATTCCATTCTATTCCATTGAATTCCATTCCATTCCATTCCATTCCATTCCATTCCATTCCATTCCGTTCTACTCGGGTTGATTCCATTCCATTCCATTCCATTCCATTCCATTCCATGCCATTCGGTTCCATTCGATTCCATTCGATTCCATTCCATTTCAGTCCATTCCATTCCGTTCCGTTCCGTTCCGTTCCGTTCCATTCCATTCCATTCCATTCCATTCTATTCCATTTGATTCCATTCGATTCCATTCCATTCCATTCCAGTCCATTTCATTCTATTCCATTGAATTCCATTCCATTCCATTCCATTCCATACCAATCCATTCCATTCGACTCGGGTTGATTCCATTCCATTCCATTCCATTCCATGCCATTCCATTCCATTCCATTCCATTCGATTCCGTTCCATTCCATTCCATTCCATTCCATTCCATTCCAATCCATTCCAATCCATTCCGTTCTACTCGGGTTGATTCCATTCTATTCCACTCCATTCCGTTCGATTCCATTCGATTCCATTCCATTCCATTCCATTCCATTTCATTCTATTCCATTGAATTCCATTCCATTCCATTCCATTCCATTCCATTCCATTCCAATCCATTCCATTCTACTCGGGTTGATTCCATTCCATTCCATTCCATTCCATTGCATTCCACTCCACTCCATTCCATTCCATTCCACTCCACTCAACTCCACTCCACTCCACTCCACTCCAATCCACTCCACTCCACTCCATTCTATTCCATTCCATCCCATTCCACTCGGGTTCATTCCATTCCATTCCATTCCATTCCATTCTATTCCATTGAATTCCATTCCATTCCATTCCATTCCATTCCATTCCATTCCATTCCATTCCGTTCTACTTGGGTTGATTCCATTCCATTCCATTCCATTCCATTCCATTCCATTCCATTCCATTCCATTCCATTCCATTCCATTCCATTCCATTCCATTCCATTCGGTTCCATTCCATTCCATTCCATTCCATTCCAATCCATTCCATTCTACTCGGGTTGATTCCATTCCATTCCATTCCATTCCATTCCATTCCATTCCATTCCATTCCATTCCATTCGGTTCCATTCGATTCCATTTGATTCCATTCCATTTCACTCCATTCCATTCCATTCCGTTCCGTTCCGTTCCGTTCCGTTCGGTTCCGTTCCGTTCTATTCGGGTTGATTCAATTCTATTCCATTCCATTCCATTCGATTCCATTCGATTCCATTCGATTCCATTCCATTCCATTCCATTCCATTCCATTCCATTCCATTCCATTATATTCTATTGAATTCCATTCCATTCCATTCCATTCCTTTCCAATCCATTTCATTCTACTCGGGTTGATTCCATTCCATTCCATTCTATTCCATTCCATTCCATTCCATTCCATTCCATTCCATTCCATTCCGTTCTATTCGGGTTCATTCCATTCCATTCCATTCCATTCCATTCTATTCCATTGAATTCCATTCCATTCCATTCCATTCCATTCCATTCCATTCCATTCCATTCCGTTCTACTCGCGTTGATTCCATTCCATTCCATTCCATTCCATTCCATTCCATTCCATTCCCTTCCATTCGATTCCATTCGATTCCATTCGATTCGATTCCATTCCATTCCATTCCATTGCATTCCAATCCATTCCATTGTACTGGGGTTGATTCCATTCTATTCCACTCCATTCCATTCGATTCCATTCGATTCCATTCGATTCCATTCCATTCCATTCCATTCCATTCCATTCCATTCCATTCCATTCTATTCCATTGAATTCCATTCCATTCCATTCCATTCCATTCCGTTCTACTCGGGTTGATTCCATTCCATTCCATTCCATTCCATTCCATTCCATTCCATTCCATTCCATTCCAATCCACTCGATTCCATTCGATTCGATTCGATTCCATTCGATTCCATTCCATTCCAGTCCAATCCATTCCGTTCTACTCGGGTTGATTCCATTCCATTCCATTCCATTCCATTCCATTCCATTCCATTCCCTTCCATTCCAATCCATTCGGTTCCATTCGATTCCATTCGATTCCATACCAATTCACTCCATTCCATTCAGTTCCGTTCCGTTCCTTTCCGTTCCATTCTACTCGGGTTGATTCCATTCTATTCCACTCCATTCCATTCGATTCCATTCGATTCCATTCGATTCCATTCCATTCCATTCCATTCCATTCCATTCCATTCCATCCCATTCCCTTCCATTCTATTCTACTGAATTCCATTCCATTCCATTCCATTCCATTCCTATCCATTCCATTCTACTCGGGTTGATTCCATTCCATTCCATTCCATTCCATTCCGTTCTACTCGGGTTCATTCCATTCCATTCCATTCCATTCCATTCCATTCCATTCCATTCCATTCCGTTCTACTCGGGTCCATTCCATTCCATTCCATTCCATTCTATTCCATTTGATTCCATTCGATTCCATTCCATTCCATTCCATTCCATTTCATTCTATTCCATTGAATTCCATTCCATTCCATTCCATTCCATACCAATCCATTCCATTCAACTCGGGTTGATTCCATTCCATTCCATTCCATTCCATTCCATTCCATTCCATTCCATTCGATTCCATTCCATTCCATTCCATTCCATTCCATTCCATTCCAATCCATTCCAATCCATTCCGTTCTACTCGGGTTGATTCCATTCTATTCCACTCCATTCCGTTCGAATCCATTCGATTCCATTCGATTCCATTCCATTCCATTCCATTCCATTTCATTCTATTCCATTGAATTCCATTCCATTCCATTCCATTCCATTCCATTCCATTCCATTCCATTCCATTCGACTCGGGTTGATTCCATTCCATTCCATTCCATTCCATTAAATTCCATTCCATTCCATTCCATTCCATTCCATTCCATTCCATTCCATTCCATTCCATTCCATTCCTTTCCATTCCATTCCATTAAGTTCTACTCGGGTTCATTCCATTCCATTCCATTCCATTCCATTCCATTCCATTCCATTCCATTCCATTCCATTCCATTCCATTCCATTCCTTTCTACTCGGGTTGATTCCATTCCATTCAATTCCATTTCATTCCATTCCATTCCATTCCATTCCATTCCATTCCATTCCATTCCATTCCATTCCATTCCATTCCATTCCTTTCCTTTCCATTCCATTCCATTCCATTCCAATCCATTCCATTCTTCTCGGGTTGATTCCATTCCATTCCATTCCATTCCATTCCCTTCGGTTCCATTCCATTCTGTTCCATTCGATTCCATTCGATTCCATTCCATTTCACTCCGTTCCATTCCATTCCGTTCCGTTCCGTTCCGTTCTATTCGGGTTGATTCCATTCTATTCCACTCCATTCCATTCGATTCCATTCGATTCCATTCGATTCCATTCCATTCCATTCCATTCCATTCCATTCCATTCCATTTCATTCCATTATATTCTATTGAATTCCATTCCATTCCATTCCATTCCATTCCAATCCATTCCATTCTACTCGGGTTGATTCCATTCCATTCCATTCCATTCCATTCCATTCCATTCCATTCCATTCCATTCCATTCTTTTCCTTTCCATTCCATTCCATTCCATTCGGTTCCATTCGATTCCATTCGATTCCATTGCATTTCACTCCATTCCATTCCGTTCCTTTCCGTTCCGTTCCATTCCGTTCCGTTCCGTTCCATTCCGTTCCATTCCATTCCGTTCTACTCGGGTTGATTCCATTCCATTCCATTCCATTCCTTTCCATTCCATTCCATTCCATTCCATTCCAATCCATTCCATTCCATTCTATTCCATTGAATTCCATTCCATTCCATTCAATTCCATTCCATTCCATTCCATTCCATTCCGTTCTACTTGGGTTGATTCCATTCCATTCCATTCCATTCCATTCCATTCCATTCCATTCCATTCCATTCCATTCCATTCCATTCCATTCCATTCGGTTCCATTCCATTCCATTCCATTCCATTCCAATCCATTCCATTCTACTCGGGTTGATTCCATTCCATTCCATTCCATTCCATTCCATTCCATTCCATTCCATTCCATTCGGTTCCATTCGATTCCATTCGATTCCATTCCATTTCACTCCATTCCATTCCATTCCGTTCCGTTCCGTTCCGTTCCGTTCGGTTCCGTTCCGTTCTATTCGGGTTGATTCAATTCTATTCCATTCCATTCCATTCGATTCCATTCGATTCCATTCGATTCCATTCCATTCCATTCCATTCCATTCCATTCCATTCCATTCCATTCCATTCTATTCTATTGAATTCCATTCCATTCCATTCCATTCCTTTCCAATCCATTTCATTCTACTCGGGTTGATTCCATTCCATTCCATTCTATTCCATTCCATTCCATTCCATTCCATTCCATTCCATTCCGTTCTATTCGGGTTCATTCCATTCCATTCCATTCCATTCCATTCTATTCCATTGAATTCCATTCCATTCCATTCCATTCCATTCCATTCCATTCCATTCCATTCCGTTCTCCTCGCGTTGATTCCATTCCATTCCATTCCATTCCATTCCATTCCATTCCATTCCCTTCCATTCGATTCCATTCGATTCCATTCGATTCGATTCCATTCCATTCCATTCCATTGCATTCCAATCCATTCCATTATACTGGGGTTGATTCCATTCTATTCCACTCCATTCCATTCGATTCCATTCGATTCCATTCGATTCCATTCCATTCCATTCCATTCCATTCCATTCCATTCCATTCCATTCCATTCTATTCCATTGAATTCCATTCCATTCCATTCCATTCCATTCCGTTCTACTCGGGTTGATTCCATTCCATTCCATTCCATTCCATTCCATTCCATTCCATTCCATTCCATTCCAATCCACTCGATTCCATTCGATTCGATTCGATTCCATTCGATTCCATTCCATTCCAGTCCAATCCATTCCGTTCTACTCGGGTTGATTCCATTCCATTCCATTCCATTCCATTCCATTCCATTCCATTCCCTTCCATTCCAATCCATTCGGTTCCATTCGATTCCATTCGATTCCATACCAATTCACTCCATTCCATTCAGTTCCGTTCCGTTCCTTTCCGTTCCATTCTACTCGGGTTGATTCCATTCTATTCCACTCCATTCCATTCGATTCCATTCGATTCCATTCGATTCCATTCCATTCCATTCCATTCCATTCCATTCCATCCCATTCCCTTCCATTCTATTCTACTGAATTCCATTCCATTCCATTCCATTCCATTCCATTCCTATCCATTCCATTCTACTCGGGTTGATTCCATTCCATTCCATTCCATTCCATTCCGTTCTACTCGGGTTCATTCCATTCCATTCCATTCCATTCCATTCCATTCCATTCCATTCCGTTCTACTCGGGTCCATTCCATTCCATTCCATTCCATTCTATTCCATTTGATTCCATTCGATTCCATTCCATTCCATTCCATTCCATTTCATTCTATTCCATTGAATTCCATTCCATTCCATTCCATTCCATACCAATCCATTCCATTCGACTCGGGTTGATTCCATTCCATTCCATTCCATTCCATTCCATTCCATTCCATTCCATTCGATTCCATTCCATTCCATTCCATTCCATTCCAATCCATTCCAATCCATTCCGTTCTACTCGGGTTGATTCCATTCTATTCCACTCCATTCCGTTCGAATCCATTCGATTCCATTCGATTCCATTCCATTCCATTCCATTCCATTTCATTCTATTCCATTGAATTCCATTCCATTCCATTCCATTCCATTCCATTCCATTCCATTCCATTCCATTCGACTCGGGTTGATTCCATTCCATTCCATTCCATTCCATTAAATTCCATTCCATTCCATTCCATTCCATTCCATTCCATTCCATTCCATTCCATTCCATTCCATTCCATTCCATTCCTTTCCATTCCATTCCATTAAGTTCTACTCGGGTTCATTCCATTCCATTCCATTCCATTCCATTCCATTCCATTCCATTCCATTCCATTCCATTCCATTCCATTCCATTCCATTCCATTCCTTTCTACTCGGGTTGATTCCATTCCATTCAATTCCATTTCATTCCATTCCATTCCATTCCATTCCATTCCATTCCATTCCATTCCATTCCATTCCATTCCATTCCATTCCTTTCCTTTCCATTCCATTCCATTCCATTCCAATCCATTCCATTCTTCTCGGGTTGATTCCATTCCATTCCATTCCATTCCATTCCCTTCGGTTCCATTCCATTCTGTTCCATTCGATTCCATTCGATTCCATTCCATTTCACTCCGTTCCATTCCATTCCGTTCCGTTCCGTTCCGTTCTATTCGGGTTGATTCCATTCTATTCCACTCCATTCCATTCGATTCCATTCGATTCCATTCGATTCCATTCCATTCCATTCCATTCCATTCCATTCCATTCCATTTCATTCCATTATATTCTATTGAATTCCATTCCATTCCATTCCATTCCATTCCAATCCATTCCATTCTACTCGGGTTGATTCCATTCCATTCCATTCCATTCCATTCCATTCCATTCCATTCTTTTCCTTTCCATTCCATTCCATTCCATTCGGTTCCATTCGATTCCATTCGATTCCATTGCATTTCACTCCATTCCATTCCGTTCCTTTCCGTTCCGTTCCATTCCGTTCCGTTCCGTTCCATTCCGTTCCATTCCATTCCGTTCTACTCGGGTTGATTCCATTCCATTCCATTCCATTCCTTTCCATTCCATTCCATTCCATTCCATTCCAATCCATTCCATTCCATTCTATTCCATTGAATTCCATTCCATTCCATTCCATTCCATTCCATTCCATTCCATTCCGTTCTACTCGGGTTGATTCCATTCCATTCCATTCCATTCCATTCCATTCCATGCCATTCGGTTCCATTCGATTCCATTCGATTCCATTCCATTTCAGTCCATTCCATTCCGTTCCGTTCCGTTCCGTTCCGTTCCATTCCATTCCATTCCATTCCATTCTATTCCATTTGATTCCATTCGATTCCATTCCATTCCATTCCAGTCCATTTCATTCTATTCCATTGAATTCCATTCCATTCCATTCCATTCCATACCAATCCATTCCATTCGACTCGGGTTGATTCCATTCCATTCCATTCCATTCCATGCCATTCCATTCCATTCCATTCCATTCGATTCCGTTCCATTCCATTCCATTCCATTCCATTCCATTCCAATCCATTCCAATCCATTCCGTTCTACTCGGGTTGATTCCATTCTATTCCACTCCATTCCGTTCGATTCCATTCGATTCCATTCCATTCCATTCCATTCCATTTCATTCTATTCCATTGAATTCCATTCCATTCCATTCCATTCCATTCCATTCCATTCCAATCCATTCCATTCTACTCGGGTTGATTCCATTCCATTCCATTCCATTCCATTGCATTCCACTCCACTCCATTCCATTCCATTCCACTCCACTCAACTCCACTCCACTCCACTCCACTCCAATCCACTCCACTCCACTCCATTCTATTCCATTCCATCCCATTCCACTCGGGTTCATTCCATTCCATTCCATTCCATTCCATTCTATTCCATTGAATTCCATTCCATTCCATTCCATTCCATTCCATTCCATTCCATTCCATTCCGTTCTACTTGGGTTGATTCCATTCCATTCCATTCCATTCCATTCCATTCCATTCCATTCCATTCCATTCCATTCCATTCCATTCCATTCCATTCCATTCGGTTCCATTCCATTCCATTCCATTCCATTCCAATCCATTCCATTCTACTCGGGTTGATTCCATTCCATTCCATTCCATTCCATTCCATTCCATTCCATTCCATTCCATTCGGTTCCATTCGATTCCATTTGATTCCATTCCATTTCACTCCATTCCATTCCATTCCGTTCCGTTCCGTTCCGTTCCGTTCGGTTCCGTTCCGTTCTATTCGGGTTGATTCAATTCTATTCCATTCCATTCCATTCGATTCCATTCGATTCCATTCGATTCCATTCCATTCCATTCCATTCCATTCCATTCCATTCCATTCCATTATATTCTATTGAATTCCATTCCATTCCATTCCATTCCTTTCCAATCCATTTCATTCTACTCGGGTTGATTCCATTCCATTCCATTCTATTCCATTCCATTCCATTCCATTCCATTCCATTCCATTCCATTCCGTTCTATTCGGGTTCATTCCATTCCATTCCATTCCATTCCATTCTATTCCATTGAATTCCATTCCATTCCATTCCATTCCATTCCATTCCATTCCATTCCATTCCGTTCTACTCGCGTTGATTCCATTCCATTCCATTCCATTCCATTCCATTCCATTCCATTCCCTTCCATTCGATTCCATTCGATTCCATTCGATTCGATTCCATTCCATTCCATTCCATTGCATTCCAATCCATTCCATTGTACTGGGGTTGATTCCATTCTATTCCACTCCATTCCATTCGATTCCATTCGATTCCATTCGATTCCATTCCATTCCATTCCATTCCATTCCATTCCATTCCATTCCATTCTATTCCATTGAATTCCATTCCATTCCATTCCATTCCATTCCGTTCTACTCGGGTTGATTCCATTCCATTCCATTCCATTCCATTCCATTCCATTCCATTCCATTCCATTCCAATCCACTCGATTCCATTCGATTCGATTCGATTCCATTCGATTCCATTCCATTCCAGTCCAATCCATTCCGTTCTACTCGGGTTGATTCCATTCCATTCCATTCCATTCCATTCCATTCCATTCCATTCCCTTCCATTCCAATCCATTCGGTTCCATTCGATTCCATTCGATTCCATACCAATTCACTCCATTCCATTCAGTTCCGTTCCGTTCCTTTCCGTTCCATTCTACTCGGGTTGATTCCATTCTATTCCACTCCATTCCATTCGATTCCATTCGATTCCATTCGATTCCATTCCATTCCATTCCATTCCATTCCATTCCATTCCATCCCATTCCCTTCCATTCTATTCTACTGAATTCCATTCCATTCCATTCCATTCCATTCCTATCCATTCCATTCTACTCGGGTTGATTCCATTCCATTCCATTCCATTCCATTCCGTTCTACTCGGGTTCATTCCATTCCATTCCATTCCATTCCATTCCATTCCATTCCATTCCATTCCGTTCTACTCGGGTCCATTCCATTCCATTCCATTCCATTCTATTCCATTTGATTCCATTCGATTCCATTCCATTCCATTCCATTCCATTTCATTCTATTCCATTGAATTCCATTCCATTCCATTCCATTCCATACCAATCCATTCCATTCAACTCGGGTTGATTCCATTCCATTCCATTCCATTCCATTCCATTCCATTCCATTCCATTCGATTCCATTCCATTCCATTCCATTCCATTCCATTCCATTCCAATCCATTCCAATCCATTCCGTTCTACTCGGGTTGATTCCATTCTATTCCACTCCATTCCGTTCGAATCCATTCGATTCCATTCGATTCCATTCCATTCCATTCCATTCCATTTCATTCTATTCCATTGAATTCCATTCCATTCCATTCCATTCCATTCCATTCCATTCCATTCCATTCCATTCGACTCGGGTTGATTCCATTCCATTCCATTCCATTCCATTAAATTCCATTCCATTCCATTCCATTCCATTCCATTCCATTCCATTCCATTCCATTCCATTCCATTCCTTTCCATTCCATTCCATTAAGTTCTACTCGGGTTCATTCCATTCCATTCCATTCCATTCCATTCCATTCCATTCCATTCCATTCCATTCCATTCCATTCCATTCCATTCCTTTCTACTCGGGTTGATTCCATTCCATTCAATTCCATTTCATTCCATTCCATTCCATTCCATTCCATTCCATTCCATTCCATTCCATTCCATTCCATTCCATTCCATTCCTTTCCTTTCCATTCCATTCCATTCCATTCCAATCCATTCCATTCTTCTCGGGTTGATTCCATTCCATTCCATTCCATTCCATTCCCTTCGGTTCCATTCCATTCTGTTCCATTCGATTCCATTCGATTCCATTCCATTTCACTCCGTTCCATTCCATTCCGTTCCGTTCCGTTCCGTTCTATTCGGGTTGATTCCATTCTATTCCACTCCATTCCATTCGATTCCATTCGATTCCATTCGATTCCATTCCATTCCATTCCATTCCATTCCATTCCATTCCATTTCATTCCATTATATTCTATTGAATTCCATTCCATTCCATTCCATTCCATTCCAATCCATTCCATTCTACTCGGGTTGATTCCATTCCATTCCATTCCATTCCATTCCATTCCATTCCATTCCATTCCATTCCATTCTTTTCCTTTCCATTCCATTCCATTCCATTCGGTTCCATTCGATTCCATTCGATTCCATTGCATTTCACTCCATTCCATTCCGTTCCTTTCCGTTCCGTTCCATTCCGTTCCGTTCCGTTCCATTCCGTTCCATTCCATTCCGTTCTACTCGGGTTGATTCCATTCCATTCCATTCCATTCCTTTCCATTCCATTCCATTCCATTCCATTCCAATCCATTCCATTCCATTCTATTCCATTGAATTCCATTCCATTCCATTCCATTCCATTCCATTCCATTCCATTCCATTCCATTCCGTTCTACTCGGGTTGATTCCATTCCATTCCATTCCATTCCATTCCATTCCATGCCATTCGGTTCCATTCGATTCCATTCGATTCCATTCCATTTCAGTCCATTCCATTCCGTTCCGTTCCGTTCCGTTCCGTTCCATTCCGTTCCATTCCATTCCGTTCTACTCGGGTTGATTCCATTCTACTCCACTCCATTCCGTTTGATTCCATTCGATTCCATTCAATTCCATTCCATTCCATTCCATTCCATTCGATTCCTTTCCATTCCATTCCATTCCAATCCACTCGATTCCATTCGATTCGATTCGATTCCATTCGATTCCATTCCATTCCAGTCCAATCCATTCCGTTCTACTCGGGTTGATTCCATTCCATTCCATTCCATTCCATTCCATTCCATTCCATTCCCTTCCATTCCAATCCATTCGGTTCCATTCGATTCCATTCGATTCCATACCAATTCACTCCATTCCATTCAGTTCCGTTCCGTTCCTTTCCGTTCCATTCTACTCGGGTTGATTCCATTCTATTCCACTCCATTCCATTCGATTCCATTCGATTCCATTCGATTCCATTCCATTCCATTCCATCCCATTCCCTTCCATTCTATTCTACTGAATTCCATTCCATTCCATTCCATTCCATTCCTATCCATTCCATTCTACTCTGGTTGATTCCATTCCATTCCATTCCATTCCATTCCGTTCTACTCGGGTTCATTCCATTCCATTCCATTCCATTCCATTCCATTCCATTCCATTCCATTCCGTTCTACTCGGGTCCATTCCATTCCATTCCATTCCATTCTATTCCATTTGATTCCATTCGATTCCATTCCATTCCATTCCAGTCCATTTCATTCTATTCCATTGAATTCCATTCCATTCCATTCCATTCCATACCAATCCATTCCATTCGACTCGGGTTGATTCCATTCCATTCCATTCCATTCCATGCCATTCCATTCCATTCCATTCCATTCCATTCCGTTCCATTCCATTCCATTCCATTCCATTCCATTCCAATCCATTCCAATCCATTCCGTTCTACTCGGGTTGATTCCATTCTATTCCACTCCATTCCGTTCGATTCCATTCGATTCCATTCCATTCCATTCCATTCCATTTCATTCTATTCCATTGAATTCCATTCCATTCCATTCCATTCCATTCCATTCCATTCCATTCCATTCCATTCCATTCCATTCCATTCCATTCGACTCGGGTTGATTCCATTCCATTCCATTCCATTCCATTCCATTCCATTCCATTCCTTTCCATTCCATTCCATTAAGTTCTACTCGGGTTCATTCCATTGCATTCCATTCCATTCCATTCCATTCCATTCAATTGAATTCCATTCCATTCCATTCCATTCCATTCCATTCCATTCCATTCCATTCCTTTCTACTCGGGTTGATTCCATTCCATTCAATTCCATTCCATTCCATTCCATTCCATTCCATTGCATTCCATTCCATTCCATTCGATTCCATTCCATTCCTTTCCTTTCCATTCCATTCCATTCCATTCCAATCCATTCCATTCTTCTCGGGTTGATTCCATTCCATTCCATTCCATTCCCTTCGGTTCCATTCCATTCTGTTCCATTCGATTCCATTCGATTCCATTCCATTTCACTCCGTTCCATTCCATTCCGTTCCGTTCCGTTCCGTTCTATTCGGGTTGATTCCATTCTATTCCACTCCATTCCATTCGATTCCATTCGATTCCATTCGATTCCATTCCATTCCATTCCATTCCATTCCATTTCATTCCATTATATTCTATTGAATTCCATTCCATTCCATTCCATTCCATTCCAATCCATTCCATTCTACTCGGGTTGATTCCATTCCATTCCATTCCATTCCATTCCATTCCATTCCATTCCTTTCCATTCCATTCCATTCCATTCGGTTCCATTCGATTCCATTCGATTCCATTGCATTTCACTCAATTCCATTCCGTTCCTTTCCGTTCCGTTCCATTCCGTTCCGTTCCGTTCCATTCCGTTCCATTCCATTCCGTTCTACTCGGGTTGATTCCATTCCATTGCATTCCATTCCTTTCCATTCCATTCCATTCCATTCCATTCCAATCCATTCCATTCCATTCTATTCCATTGAATTCCATTCCATTCCATTCCATTCCATTCCATTCCATTCCATTCCATTCCATTCCATTCCATTCCATTCCGTTCTACTCGGGTTGATTCCATTCCATTCCATTCCATTCCATTCCATTCCATTCCATTCCATGCCATTCGGTTCCATTCGATTCCATTCGATTCCATTCCATTTCAGTCCATTCCATTCCGTTCCGTTCCGTTCCGTTCCGTTCCATTCCGTTCCATTCCATTCCGTTCTACTCGGGTTGATTCCATTCTACTCCACTCCATTCCGTTTGATTCCATTCGATTCCATTCAATTCCATTCCATTCCATTCCATTCCATTCGATTCCTTTCCATTTAATTCCATTCCATTCCATTCCATTCCATTCCATTCCATTCGATTCCTTTCCATTCCATTCCATTCCATTCTATTCCATTGAACTCCGTTCCATTCCATTCCATTCCATTCCAATCCATTCAATTCTACTCGGGTTGATTCCATTCCATTCCGTTCCGTTCCGTTCCGTTCCGTTCCATTCCGTTCTACTCGGGTTCATTCCATTCCATTCCATTCCATTCCATTCTATTCCATTGAATTCCATTCAATTCCATTCCATTCCATTCCATTCAATTCCATTCCATTCCATTCCATTCTACTCGGGATTATTCCATTCCATTCCATTCCATTCCATTCCATTCCATTCCATTCCATTCCATTCCATTCGATTCCATTCGATTCCATTCGATTCCATTCCATTCCATTCCATTCCATTCCATTCCAATCCATTCCATTCTACTCGGGTTGATTCCATTCCATTCCATTCCATTCCATTCCCTTCCCTTCCATTCCATTCCATTCGGTTCCATTCAATTCCATTCGATTCCATTCCGTTTCACTCCATTCGGTTCCGTTCCGTTCCGTTCCGTTCTACTCAGGTTGATTCCATTCTATTCCACTCCATTCCATTCGATACCATTCGATTCCATTCGATTCCATTCGATTCCATTCCATTCCATTCCATTCCTTTCCATTCCATTACATTCTATTCCATTGAATTCCATTCCATTCCATTCCATTCCATTCCAATCCTTTCCATTCTACTCGGGTTGATTCCATTCCATTCCATTCCATTCCATTTCTTTCCATTCCATTCAATTCGATTCCATTCGATTCCATTCCATTCCATTCCATTCCATTCCATTCCATTCCATTCCGTTCTATTCGGGTTCATTCCATTCCATTCCATTCCATTCCATTCCATTCTATTCCATTGAATTCCATTCCATTCCATTCCATTCCATTCCATTCCATTCCATTCCGTTCTACTTGGGTTGATTCCATTCCATTCCATTCCATTCCATTCCATTCCATTTAATTCCCTTCCATTCGATTTCATTCGATTCCATTCGATTCGATTCGATTCGATTCCATTCCATTCCATTCCATTCCAATCCATTCCATTCTACTCGGTTTGATTCCATTCTATTTCACTCCATTCCATTCGATTCCATTTGATTCCATTCGATTCCATTCCATTCCATTCCATTCCATTCCATTCCATTCCATTCCATTCCATTCCATTCCGTTCTACTCTGGTTGATTCCATTCCATTCCATGCCATTCCATTCCATTCCATTCCATTCCATTCCACTCGATTCCATTCGATTCGATTCCAATCCATTCCATTCCATTCCATTCCATTCCATTCCATTCCATTCCAATCCATTCCGTTCTACTCGGGTTGATTCCATTCCATTCCATTCCATTCCATTCCATTCCATTCCCTTCCATTCCAATCCATTCGGTTCCATTCGATTCCATTCGATTCCATTCCATTTCACTCCATTTCATTCCGTTCCGTTCCATTCCTTTCCGTTCCGTTCTACTCGGGTTGATTCCATTCTATTCCACTCCATTCAATTCGATTCCATTCGATTCCATTCGATTCCATTCAATTCCATTCCATTCCATTCCATTCCATTCCTTTCCATTCCAATCCATTCCATTCTACTCGGGTTGATTCCATTCCATTCCATTCCATTCCATTCCATTCCATTACATTCCAATCCACTCTTTTCCATTCGATTCGATTCGATTCCATTCGATTCCATTCCATTCCAGTCCAATCCATTCCATTCTACTCGGGTTGATTCCATTCCATTCCATTCCATTCCATTCCATTCCCTTCCATTCCCATCCATTCGGTTCCATTCGATTCCATTCGATTCCATACCAATTCACTCCATTCCATTCCGTTCCGTTCCGTTCCTTTCCGTTCCGTTCTACTCGGGTTGATTCCATTCTATTCCACTCCATTCCATTCGATTCCATTCGATTCCATTCGATTCCATTCCATTCCATTCCATTCCATTCCATTCCATCCCATTCCCTTCCATTCTATTCTACTGAATTCCGTTCCATTCCATTAAATTCCATTCCTATCCATTCCATTCTACTCGGGTTGATTCCATTCCATTCCATTCCATTCCATTCCGTTCTACTCGGGTTCATTCCATTCCATTCCATTCCATTCCATTCCATTCCATTCCATTCCATTCCATTCCATTCCATTCCGTTCTACTCGGGTCCATTCCATTCCATTCCATTCCATTCTATTCCATTCGATTCCATTCGATTCCATTCCATTCCATTCCATTCCATTCCAATCCATTCCATTATTCTCGGGTTGATTCCATTCCATTCCATTCCATTCCATTCCATTCCCTTCGGTTCCATTCCATTCTGTTCCATTCGATTCCATTCGATTCCATTCCATTTCACTCCGTTCCATTCCATTCCGTTCCGTTCCATTCCGTTCTATTCGGGTTGATTCCATTCTATTCCACTCCATTCCATTCGATTCCATTCGATTCCATTCGATTCCATTCCATTCCATTCCATTCCATTCCATTCCATTATATTCTATTGAATTCCATTCCATTCCATTCCATTCCATTCCAATCCATTCCATTCTACTCGGGTTGATTCCATTCCATTCCATTCCATTCCATTCCCTTCCATTCCATTCCATTCCATTCCATTCCATTCCATTCCATTCGGTTCCATTCGATTCCATTCGATTCCATTGCATTTCACTCCATTCCATTCCGTTCCTTTCCGTTCCGTTCCATTCCGTTCCGTTCCGTTCCATTCCGTTCCATTCCATTCCGTTCTACTCGGGTTGATTCCATTCTATTCCACTCCATTCCATTCGATTCCATACGATTCCATTCGATTCCATTCCATTCCATTCCATTCCATTCCATTCCATTCCATTCCATTTCATTCTATTCCATTGAATTCCATTCCATACCATTCCATTGCATTCCAATCCATTCCATTCTACTCGGTTTGATTCCATTCCATTCCATTCCATTCCATTCCATTCCATTCCATTCAATTCCATTGCATTCCATTCCGTTCTACTCGGATTCATTCAATTCCATTCAATTCCATTCCATTCTATTCCATTGAATTCCATTCCATTCCATTCCATTCCATTCCATTCCATTCCATTCCATTCCATTCCATTCCGTTCCATTCCGTTCTACTCGGGTTGATTCCATTCCATTCCATTCCATTCCATTCCATTCCATTCCAATCCATTCCATTCTACTCGGGTTGATTACATTCCATTCCATTCCATTCCATTGCATTCCCTTCCATTCCATTCCACTCGATTCCATTCGATTCCATTCGATTCCATTCCATTTCACTCCATTCCATTCCATTCCGTTCCGTTCCGTTCCGTTCTATTCAGGTTGATTCCATTATATTCCACTCCATTCCATTCGATTCCATTCGATTCCATTCCATTCCATTCCATTCCATTCCATTCCATTCCATTCCATTCCATTATATTCTATTGAATTCCATTCCATTCCATTGCATTCCATTCCAATCCATTCCATTCTACTCGGGTTGATTCCATTCCATTCCATTCCATTCCATTCCATTCCATTCCATTCCATTCCATTCCATTCCATTCCATTCCATTCCGTTCTATTCGGGTTCATTCCATTCCATTCCATTCCATTCCATTCCATTCTATTCCATTGAATTCCATTGCATTCCATTCCATTCCATTCCATTCCATTCCATTCCGTTCTACTTGGGTTGATTCCATTCCATTCCATTCCATTCCATTCCATTCCATTTAATTCCCTTCCATTCGATTTCATTCGATTCCATTCGATTCGATTCGATTCCATTCCATTCCATTCCATTCCATTCCATTCCAATCCATTCCATTCTACTCGGTTTGATTCCATTCTATTTCACTCCATTCCATTCGATTCCATTTGATTCCATTCGATTCCATTCCATTCCATTCCATTCCATTCCATTCCATTCCATTCCATTCCATTCCATTCCGTTCTACTCTGGTTGATTCCATTCCATTCCATGCCATTCCATTCCATTCCATTCCATTCCATTCCACTCGATTCCATTCGATTCGATTCCAATCCATTCCATTCCATTCCATTCCATTCCATTCCATTCCATTCCAATCCATTCCGTTCTACTCGGGTTGATTCCATTCCATTCCATTCCATTCCATTCCATTCCATTCCATTCCTTTCCATTCCAATCCATTCCATTCTACTCGGGTTGATTCCATTCCATTCCATTCCATTCCATTCCATTCCATTCCATTACATTCCAATCCACTCTTTTCCATTCGATTCGATTCGATTCCATTCGATTCCATTCCATTCCAGTCCAATCCATTCCATTCTACTCGGGTTGATTCCATTCCATTCCATTCCATTCCATTCCATTCCCTTCCATTCCCATCCATTCGGTTCCATTCGATTCCATTCGATTCCATACCAATTCACTCCATTCCATTCCGTTCCGTTCCGTTCCTTTCCGTTCCGTTCTACTCGGGTTGATTCCATTCTATTCCACTCCATTCCATTCGATTCCATTCGATTCCATTCGATTCCATTCCATTCCATTCCATTCCATTCCATTCCATCCCATTCCCTTCCATTCTATTCTACTGAATTCCATTCCATTCCATTCCATTCCATTCCTATCCATTCCATTCTACTCGGGTTGATTCCATTCCATTCCATTCCATTCCATTCCGTTCTACTCGGGTTCATTCCATTCCATTCCATTCCATTCCATTCCATTCCATTCCATTCCATTCCATTCCATTCCATTCCATTCCATTCCATTCCGTTCTACTCGGGTCCATTCCATTCCATTCCATTCCATTCTATTCCATTCGATTCCATTCGATTCCATTCCATTCCATTCCATTCCATTCCAATCCATTCCATTATTCTCGGGTTGATTCCATTCCATTCCATTCCATTCCATTCCATTCCCTTCGGTTCCATTCCATTCTGTTCCATTCGATTCCATTCGATTCCATTCCATTTCACTCCGTTCCATTCCATTCCGTTCCGTTCCATTCCGTTCTATTCGGGTTGATTCCATTCTATTCCACTCCATTCCATTCGATTCCATTCGATTCCATTCGATTCCATTCCATTCCATTCCATTCCATTCCATTCCATTATATTCTATTGAATTCCATTCCATTCCATTCCATTCCATTCCAATCCATTCCATTCTACTCGGGTTGATTCCATTCCATTCCATTCCATTCCATTCCCTTCCATTCCATTCCATTCCATTCCATTCCATTCCATTCCATTCCATTCGGTTCCATTCGATTCCATTCGATTCCATTGCATTTCACTCCATTCCATTCCGTTCCTTTCCGTTCCGTTCCATTCCGTTCCGTTCCGTTCCATTCCGTTCCATTCCATTCCGTTCTACTCGGGTTGATTCCATTCTATTCCACTCCATTCCATTCGATTCCATACGATTCCATTCGATTCCATTCCATTCCATTCCATTCCATTCCATTCCATTCCATTCCATTTCATTCTATTCCATTGAATTCCATTCCATACCATTCCATTGCATTCCAATCCATTCCATTCTACTCGGTTTGATTCCATTCCATTCCATTCCATTCCATTCCATTCCATTCCATTCCATTCCATTCAATTCCATTGCATTCCATTCCGTTCTACTCGGATTCATTCAATTCCATTCAATTCCATTCCATTCTATTCCATTGAATTCCATTCCATTCCATTCCATTCCATTCCATTCCATTCCATTCCATTCCATTCCGTTCCATTCCGTTCTACTCGGGTTGATTCCATTCCATTCCATTCCATTCCATTCCATTCCATTCCAATCCATTCCATTCTACTCGGGTTGATTCCATTCCATTCCATTCCATTCCATTCCATTCCCTTCCATTCCATTCCACTCGATTCCATTCGATTCCATTCGATTCCATTCCATTTCACTCCATTCCATTCCATTCCGTTCCGTTCCGTTCCGTTCTATTCAGGTTGATTCCATTATATTCCACTCCATTCCATTCGATTCCATTCGATTCCATTCCATTCCATTCCATTCCATTCCATTCCATTCCATTCCATTCCATTATATTCTATTGAATTCCATTCCATTCCATTGCATTCCATTCCAATCCATTCCATTCTACTCGGGTTGATTCCATTCCATTCCATTCCATTCCATTCCATTCCATTCCATTCCATTCCATTCCATTCCATTGCAATCCATTCCATTCTACTCTGGTTGATTCCATTCCATTCCATTCCATTCCATTCCATTCCCTTCCATTCCATTCCATTCGGTTCCATTCGATCCCATTCGATTCCATTCAAATTCACTCCATTCAATTCCGTTCCGTTCCGTTCCGTTCCGTTCCGTTCCATTCCGTTCCATTCCATTCCGTTCTACTCGGGTTGATTCCATTCTATTCCACTCCATTCCATTCCATTCCCTTCCAATCCATTCCATTCTACTCTGGTTGATTCCATTCCATTCCATTCCATTCCATTCCATTCCATTCCATTCCATTCCCTTCCATTCCATTCCATTCGATTCCACTCGATTCCATTCGATTCGATTCCACTCCATTCCATTCCATTCCATTCCATTCCATTCCATTCCAATCCATTCCATTCTACTCGGGTTGATTCCATTCCATTCCATTCCATTCCATTCCGTTCTACTCTGGTTCATTCCATTCCATTCCATTCCATTCCATTCCATTCCATTCCATTCCGTTCTACTCGGGTCCATTCCATTCCATTCCATTCCATTCTATTCCATTCGATTCCACTCCATTCCATTCCATTCCATTCCATTCCATTCCATTCCAATCCATTCCATTCGACTCGGGTTGATTCCATTCCATTCCATTCCATTCCATTCCATTCCATTCCATTCCATTCCATTCCATTCCATTCCATTCCATTCGATTCCATTCCATTCCATTCCATTCCATTCCATTCCATTCCATTCCATTCCACTCCATTCCATTAAGTTCTACGCATGTTCATTCCATTCCATTCCATTCCATTCCATTCCATTCCATTGAATTCCATTCCATTCCATTCCATTCCATTCCATTCCATTCCATTCCATTCCAATCCATTCCATTCCATTCCATTCCATTCCTTTCTACTCGGGTTGATTCCATTCCATTCCATTCCATTCCATTCCATTCCATTCCATTCCATTCCATTCCATTCAATTTGATTCCATACGATTCCATTCCATTCCGTTCCATTCCATTCCATTCCATTCCATTCCAATCCATTCCATTCTACTCGGGTTGATTCCATTCCATTCCATTCCATTCCATTCCCTTCGGTTCCATTCCATTCTGTTCCATTCGATTCCCTTCGATTCCATTCCATTTCACTCCGTTCCATTCCATTCCGTTCCGTTCCGTTCCGTTCTATTCGGGTTGATTCCATTCTATTCCACTCCATTCCATTCTATTCCATTTGATTCCATTCGATTCCATTCGATTCCATTCCATTCCATTCCATTCCATTCCATTCCATTCCATTCCATTATATTCTATTGAATTCCATTCCATTCCATTCCATTCCATTCCATTCGACTCGGGTTGATTCCATTCCATTCCATTCCATTCCATTCCATTCCATTCCATTCCATTCCATTCCATTCGATTCCATTCCATTCCATTCCATTCCTTTCCATTCCATTCCATTAAGTTCTACTCGTGTTCATTCCATTCCATTACATTCCATTCCATTCCATTCCATTCCATTCCATTCCATTCCATTCAATTGAATTCCATTCCATTCCATTCCATTCCATTCCATTCCATTCCATTCCATTCCATTCCATTCCATTCCATTCCATTCCTTTCTACTCGGGTTGATTCCATTCTATTCCATTCAATTCCATTCCATTCCGTTCCGTTCCATTCAATTCCATTCCATTCCATTCGATTCCATTCCATTCCATTCCATTCCATTCCATTCCATTCCATTCCATTCCAATCCATTCCATTATTCTCGGGTTGATTCCATTCCATTCCATTCCATTCCATTCCATTCCCTTCGGTTCCATTCCATTCTGTTCCATTCGATTCCATTCGATTCCATTCCATTTCATTCCGTTCCATTCCATTCCGTTCCGTTCCGTTCCGTTCTATTCGGGTTGATTCCATTCTGTTCCACTCCATTCCATTCGATTCCATTCGATTCCATTCGATTCCATTCCATTCCATTCCATTCCATTCCATTCCATTCCATTATATTCTATTGAATTCCATTCCATTCCATTCCATTCCATTCCAATCCATTCCATTCTACTCGGGTTGATTCCATTCCATTCCATTCCATTCCATTCCATTCCATTCCATTCCATTCCATTCCATTCGGTTCCATTCGATTCCATTCGATTCCATTGCATTTCACTCCATTCCATTCCGTTCCTTTCCGTTCCGTTCCATTCCGTTCCGTTCCGTTCCATTCCAATCCATTCCATTCTACTCGGGTTGATTCCATTCCATTCCATTCCATTCCATTCCATTCCATTCCATTCCCTTCCATTCCAATCCATTCGGTTCCATTCGATTCCATTCGATTCCATTCCGTTTCACTCCATTCCATTCCGTTCCGTTCCGTTCCTTTCCGTTCCGTTATACTCGGGTTGATTCCATTCTATTCCACTCCATTCCATTCGATTCCATTCGATTCCATTCGATTCCATTCCATTCCATTCCATTCCATTCCATTCCATCCCATTCCCTTCCATTCTATTCTATTGAATTCCATTCCATTCCATTCCATTCCATTCTTATCCATTCCATTCTACTCAGGTTGATTCCATTCCATTCCATTCCATTCCATTCCGTTCTACTCGGGTTCATTCCATTCCATTCCATTCCATTCCATTCCATTCCATTCCATTCCATTACATTACATTCCGTTCTACTCGGGTCCATTCCATTCCATTCCATTCCGTTCTATTCCATTCGATTCCACTCCATTCCATTCCATTCCATTCCATTCCATTCCATTCCAATCCATTCCGTTCTACTCGGGTTGATTCCTTTCTATTCCACTCCACTCCGTTCGATTCCATTCGATTCCATTCGATTCCATTCCATTCCATTCCATTCCATTCCATTCCATTCCAATCCATTCCATTCGACTCGGGTTGATTCCATTCCATTCCATTCCATTCCATTCCATTCCATTCCATTCGATTCCATTCGATTCCATTCCATTCCATTCCATTCCATTCCATTCCATTCCATTCCATTCCATTCGATTCCATTCCACTCCATTCCATTCCATTCCATTCCACTCCATTCCATTAAGTTCTACGCGGGTTCATTCCATTCCATTCCATTCCATTCCATTCCATTCCATTCCATTCCATTCCATTCCATTCCTTTCTACTCGGGTTGATTCCATTCCATTCCATTCCATTCCATTCCATTCGATTCCATTCGATTCCATTCCATTCCGTTCCGTTCCGTTCCGTTCTATTCGGGTTGATTCCATTCTATTCCACTCCATTCCATTCGATTCTATTCGATTCCATTCGATTCCATTCCATTCCATTCCATTACATTCCATTCCATTCCATTCCATTCCATTCCAATCCATTCCATTCTACTCGGGTTGATTCCATTCCATTCCATTCCATTCCATTCCATTCCATTCCATTCCATTCCATTCCATTCCATTCCCTTCCATTCCATTCCATTCGGTTCCATTCGATTCCATTCGATTCCATTGTATTTCACTCCATTCCATTCCGTTCCGTTCCGTTCCGTTCCATTCTGTTCCTTTCCGTTCCATTCCGTTCCATTCCATTCCATTCTACTCGGGTTGATTCCATTCTATTCCACTCCATTCCATTCGATTCCATTCGATTCCATTCGATTCCATTCCATTCCATTCCATTCCATTCCATTCCATTCCATTTCATTCTATTCCATTGAATTCCATTCCATTCCATTCCATTCCATTCCAATCCTTTCCATTCTTCTCGGGTTGATTCCATTCCATTCCATTCCATTCCATTCCATTCCATTCCATTCCATTCCATTCCATTCCATTCCATTCCATTCCATTGCATTCCATTCCATTCTACTCGGATCCATTCCATTCCATTCAATTCCATTCCATTCCATTCCATTCCGTTCAATTCCGTTCTACTCGGGTTGATTCCATTCCATTCCATTCCATTTAATTCCATTCCATTCCATTCCATTGAATTCCATTAAATTCCGTTCCATTCCATTCCATTCCATTCCGTTCTACTCGGGTTGATTCCATTCCATTCCATTCCATTCCATTCCATTCCATTCCATTCCATTCCATTGCATTCGATTCCTCTCGATTCCATTCCATTCCACTCCATTCCAATCCATTCCATTCTCCTCGGGTTGATTCCATTCCATTCCATTCCATTCCATTCCATACCATTCCATTCCATTCGATTCGGTTCCATTCGATTCCATTCTATTCCATTGCATTTCACTCCATTCCATTCCGTTCCGTTCCATTCCGTTCCATTCCGTTCCGTTCCGGTCTATTCGGGTTGATTCCATTCTATTCCACTCCATACCATTCGATTCCATTCGATTCCATTCGATTCCATTCCATTCCATTCCATTCCATTCCATTCCATTCTATTCTATTGTATTCCATTCCATTCCATTCCATTCCATTCCTATCCATTCCATTCTAATCGGGTTGATTCCATTCCATTCCATTCCATTCCATTCCATTCCATTCCATTCCATTCCATTCCATTCAATTCCATTCCATTCCATTCCATTCCATTCCGTTCTACTCGGGTTCATTCCATTCCATTCCATTCCATTCCATTCCATTCCATTCCACTCCGTTCTACTCGGGTCCATTCCATTCCATTCCATTCCATTCCATTCCCTTCCAGTCCATTCGATTCCATTCCATTCCATTCCAATCCGTTCCATTCTACTCGGGTTGATTCCATTCCATTCCATTCCATTCCATTCCATTCCTTTCCATTCCATTCCATTCCATTCCATTCCATTTCATTCCAGTCCATTCCATTCGATTCCATTCCAATCCATTCCAATCCGTTCCATTCTACTCGGGTTGATTCCATTCCATTCCATTTCATTGCATTCCATTCCATTCCATTCCATTCCATTCCATTCCATTCCATTCCATTCCATTCCATTCCATTCCATTCCTTTCTACTCGGGTTGATTCCATTCTATTCCATTCCATTCCATTCGATTTCATTCGATTCCATTCGATTTCATTCCATTCCATTCTATTCCATTCCATTCCATTCTATTCCATTGAATTCCATTCCATTCCATTCCATTCCATTCCTTTCTATTCCATTCGATTCCATTCGATTCCATTCCATTCCATTCCACTCCATTCCATTCCTATCCATTCCATTCTACTCGGGTTGATTCTATTCCATTCCATTCCATTCCATTCCATTCCATTCCATTCCATTCGTTTCCATTCGATTCCATTCGATTCCATTCCATTTCACTCCATTCCATTCCGTTCCGCTCCGTTCCGTTCCATTCCGTTCCATTCCATTCCCTTCTACTCGGGTTGATTCCATTCTATTCCACTCCATTCCGTTCGATTCCATTCGATTCCATTCGATTGCATTCCATTCCATTCCATTCCATTCCATTTCATTCTATTCCATTGAATTCCATACCATTCCATTCCATTCCATTCCATTCCATTCCAATCCATTCCATTCTTCTCGGGTTGATTCCATTCCATTCCATTCGATTCCATTCCATTCCATTCCATTCCGTTCCATTCCATTCCATTCCGTTCCATTCCGTTCCATTCCATTCCATTCGATTCCATTCGATTCCATTCCATTCCATTCCATTCCATTCCATTCCATTCCATTCCATTCCGTTCTACTCGGGTTCATTCCATTCCATTCCATTCCATTCCATTCTATTCCATTGAATTCCATTCCATTCCATTCCATTCCATTTCATTCCGTTCTACTCGGGTTGATTCCATTCCATTCCATTCCATTCCATTCCATTCCATTCCATTCCATTCGATTCCATTCGATTCCATTCCATTCCATTCCATTCCATTCCAATCCATTCCATTCTACTCGGGTTGATTCCATTCCATTCCATTCCATTCCATTCCATTCCATTCCCTTCCATTCCATTCCATTCGATTCCATTCGATTCCATTCCATTCCATTTCATTCAATTCCATTCCATTCCATTCCGTTCTACTCGGGTTCATTCCATTCCTTTCCATTCCATTCCATTCCATTCCATTCCATTCCACTCCACTCCATTCCATTCCATTCCACTCCACTCAACTCCACTCCACTCCACTCCACTCCAATCCACTCCACTCCACTCCATTCCATTCCATTCCATTCCATTCCACTCGGGTTCATTCCATTCCATTCAATTCCATTCCATTCCATTCTATTCCATTGAATTCCATTCCATTCCATTCCATTCCATTCCATTCCATTCCATTCCGTTCTACTTGGGTTGATTCCATTCCATTCCATTCCATTCCATTCCATTCCATTCCATTCCATTCCATTCCATTCCATTCGATTCCATTCCATTCGATTCCATTCGATTCCATTCCCTTCCATTCCATTCCATTCCATTCCAATCCATTCCATTCTACTCGGGTTGATTCCATTCCATTCCATTCCATTCCATTCCGTTCCATTCCATTCCCTTCCATTCCATTCCATTCGGTTCCATTCGATTCCATTCGATTCCATTCCATTTCACTCCATTCCATTCCATTCCGTTCCGTTCCGTTCCGTTCCGTTCGGTTCCGTTCCGTTCTATTCGGGTTGATTCAATTCTATTCCATTCCACTCCATTCGATTCCATTCGATTCCATTCGATTCCATTCCATTCCATTCCATTCCGTTCCATTCCATTCCATTTCATTCCATTCCATTCTACTCTATTGAATTCCATTCCATTCCATTCCATTCCATTCCAATCCATTTCATTCTAGTCGGGTTGATTCCATTCCATTCCATTCCATTCCATTCCATTCCATTCCATTCCATTCGATTCCTTTCCATTCCATTCCATTCCACTCGGGTTCATTCCATTCCATTCCATTCCATTCCATTCCATTCTATTCCATTGAATTCCATTCTATTCCATTCCATTGCATTCCATTCCATTCCATTCCATTCCATTCCATTCCTTTCCTTTCCATTCCATTCCATTCCATTCCATTCCAATCCATTCCATTCCATTCTATTCCATTGAATTCCATTCCATTCCATTCCATTCCATTCCATTCCATTCCATTCCATTCCATTCCATTCCATTCCATTCCGTTCTACTCGGGTTGATTCCATTCTATTCCATTCCATTCCATTCCATTCCATTCCATTCCATTCCATTCCATGCCATTCCATGCCTTTCGGTTCCATTCGATTCCATTCCATTTCACTCCATTCCATTCCGTTCCGTTCCGGTCCATTCCGTTCCATTCCATTCCGTTCTACTCGGGTTGATTCCATTCTACTCCACTCCATTCCGTTCGATTCCATTCGATTCCATTCAATTCCATTCCATTCCATTCCATTCCTTTCCATTCCATTCCATTCCATTCTATTCCATTGAATTCCATTCCATTCCATTCCATTCCATTCCAATCCATTCCAGTCTACTCGGGTTGATTCCATTCCATTCCGTTCCGTTCCGTTCCGTTCCGTTCCATTCCGTTCTACTCGGGTTCATTCCATTCCATTCCATTCCATTCCATTCTATTCCTTTGAATTCCATTCCATTCCATTCCATTCCATTCCATTCCATTCCATTCCATTCCATTCCATTCCATTCTATTCCATTGAATTCCATTCCATTCCATTCCATTCCATTCCAATCCTTTCCATTCTACTCGGGTTGATTCCATTCCATTCCATTCCATACCATTCCTTTCCATTCCATTCCATTCGATTCCATTCGATTCCATTCCATTCCATTCCATTCCATTCCATTCCATTCCATTCCATTCTATTCCATTCCATTCCGTTCTATTCGGGTTCATTCCATTCCATTCCATTCCATTCCATTCTATTCCATTGAATTCCATTCCATTCCATTCCATTCCATTCCATTCCATTCGATTCCATTCCATTCGATTCCATTCGATTCCATTCCCTTCCATTCCATTCCATTCCATTCCAATCCATTCCATTCTACTCGGGTTGATTCCATTCCATTCCATTCCATTCCATTCCGTTCCATTCCATTCCCTTCCATTCCATTCCATTCGGTTCCATTCGATTCCATTCGATTCCTTTCCATTTCACTCCATTCCATTCCATTCCGTTCCGTTCGGTTCCGTCCGGTTCCGTTCCTTTCTATTCGGGTTGATTCAATTCTATTCCATTCCACTCCATTCGATTCCATTCGATTCCATTCGATTCCATTCCATTCCATTCCATTCCATTCCATTCCATTCCATTCCATTCCATTCTATTCTATTGAATTCCATTCCATTCCATTCCATTCCATTCCAATCCATTTCATTCTACTCGGCTTGATTCCATTCCATTCCATTCCATTCCATTCCATTCTATTCGATTCCTTTCCATTCCATTCCATTCCACTCGGGTTCATTCCATTCCATTCCATTCCATTCCATTCTATTCCATTGAATTCCATTCTATTCCATTCCATTGCATTCCATTCCATTCCATTCCATTACATTCCATTCCTTTCCTTTCCATTCCATTCCATTCCATTCCATTCCGTTCTACTCGGGTTGATTCCATTCCATTCCATTCCATTCCATTCCATTGCATTCCATTCCCTTCAATTCGCTTCCATTCGATTCCATTCGATTCCATTCCATTCCATTCCATTCCATTCCATTCCATTCCGTTCCAATCCATTCCATTCTACTCGGGTTGATTCCATTCTATTCCACTCCATTCCATTTGATTCCATTCGATTCCATTCGATTCCTTCCATTCCATTCCATTCCATTCTATTCCATTGAATTCCCTTCCATTCCATTCCATTCCATTCCATTCCATTCCATTCCGTTCTACTCGGGTTGATTCCATTCCATTCCATTCCATTCCATTCCATTCCATTCCACTCGATTCCATTCGATTCGATTCCATTCCATTCCTTTCCATTCCATTCAATTCCAATCCATTCCATTCTACTCGGGTTGATTCCATTCCATTCCATTCCATTCCATTCCATTCCATTCCATTCCATTCCAATCCATTTGGTTCCATTCGATTCCATTCAATTCCATTCCATTTCACTCCATTCAATTCCGTTCCGTTCCATTCATTTCCTTTTCTTTCTACTCGGGTTGATTCCATTCTATTCCACTCCATTCCATTCGATTCCATTCGATTCCATTCTATTCCATTCCATTCCATTCCATTCCATTCCATTCCATTCCATCCCATTCCCTTCCCTTCTATTCTATTGAATTCCATTACATTCCATTCCATTCCATTCCTATCCATTCCATTCTACTCGGGTTGATTCCATTCCATTCCATTCCATTCCATTCCGTTCTACTCGGGTTCATTCCATTTCATTCCATTCCTTTCCATTCCATTCCATTCAATTCCATTCCATTCCATTCCATTCCGTTCTACTCGGGTCCATTCCATTCCATTCCATTCCATTCTATTCCATTCGATTCCATTCGATTCCATTCCATTCCATTCCATTCCATTCCATTCCATTCCATTCCGTTCCAATCCATTCCGTTCTACTCGGGTTGATTCCATTCCATTCCATTCCATTCCATTCCATTCCATTCCATTCCATTTCATTCGATTCCATTCGATTCCATTCGATTCCATTCCATTCCATTCCATTCCATTCCATTCCATTCCCTTCCATTCCATTCCATTCGGTTCCATTCAATTCCATTCGATTCCATTCCATTTAACTCCATTCCGTTCCGTTCCGTTCCGTTCCGTTCCGTTCTACTCAGGTTGATTCCATTCTCTTCCACTCCATTCCATTCGATTCCATTCGATTCTATTCGATTCCATTCCATTCCATTCCATTCCATTCCATTCCATTCCATTCCATTCTATTCTATTGAATTCCATTCCATTCCATTCCATTCCATTCCAATCCTTTCCATTCTACTCGGGTTGATTCCATTCCATTCCATTCCATTCCATTCCTTTCCATTCCATTCCATTCGATTCCATTCCATTCCATTCCATTCCATTCCATTCCATTCCATTCCATTCCATTCCATTCCATTCCATTACGTTCTATTCGGGTTCATTCCATTCCATTCCATTCAATTCCATTCCATTCTATTCCATTGAATTCCATTCCATTCCATTCCATTCCATTCCATTCCATTCCATTCCATTCCATTCCATTCCATTCCATTCCGTTCTAATCGGGTTGATTCCATTCCATTCCATTCCATTCCATTCCATTTCATTCGATTCCATTCGATTCCATTCGATTCCATTCCATTCCATTCCATTCCATTCCATTCCCTTCCATTCCATTCCATTCGGTTCCATTCAATTCCATTCGATTCCATTCCATTTCACTCCATTCCGTTCCGTTCCGTTCCGTTCCGTTCCGTTCTACTCAGGTTGATTCCATTCTCTTCCACTCCATTCCATTCGATTCCATTCGATTCCATTCGATTCGATTCCAATCCATTCCATTCCATTCCATTCCATTCCAATCCATTCCATTCTACTCGGGCTGATTCCATTCTATTCCACTCCATTGCATTCGATTCCATTCGATTCCATTCCATTCCATTCCATTCCATTCCATTCCATTCCATTCCATTCCAATCCATTCCATTCTACACGGGTTGATTCCATTCCATTCCATTCCATTCCATTCCATTCCATTCCATTCCATTCCCTTCCATTCCAATCCATTCGGTTCCATTTGATTCCATTCGATTCCATTCCATTTCACTCCATTCCATTCCGTTCCGTTCCATTCCTTTCCTTTCCGTTCTACTCGGGTTGATTCCATTCTATTCCACTCCATTCCATTCGATTCCATTCGATTCCATTCTATTCCATTCCATTCCATTCCATTCTATTCCATTGAATTCCATTCCATTCCATTCCATTCCATTTCATTCCATTCCATTCCATTCCATTCCATTCCATTCCATTCCATTCCGTTCTACTCGGGTTGATTCCATTCCATTCCATTCCATTCCATTCCATTCCATTCCATTCCATTCCATTCCATTCCAATCCATTCCATTCGATTCCATTCGATTCCATTCCATTCCATTCCATTCCATTCCATTCCAATCCGTTCCATTCTACTCGTGTTGATTCCAATCCATTCCATTCCATTCCATTCCATTCCATTCCCTTCCATTCCATTCCATTCGATTCCATTCAATTCCATTCCATTCCATTCCATTCAATTCCATTCCATTCCATTCCGTTCTACTCGGGTTCATTCCATTCCATTCCATTCCATTCCATTCTATTCCATTGAATTCCAATCCATTCCATTCCATTCCAGTCCATTCCATTCCATTCCATTCCATTCCATTCCATTCTATTCCATTCCGTTCTACTCGGGTTGATTCCATTCCATTCCATTCCATTCCATTCCATTCCATTCCACTCCACTCTTTTCCATTCCATTCCACTCCACTCAACTCCACTCCACTCCACTCCACTCCAATCCACTCTACTCCACTCCATTCCATTCCATTCCTTTCCATTCCACTCGGGTTCATTCCATTCCATTCCATTCCATTCCATTCTATTCCATTGAATTCCATTCCATTCCATTCCATTCCATTCCATTCCATTCCATTCCATTCCATTCCGTTCTACTCGGGTTGATTCCATTCCATTCCATTCCATTCCATTCCATTGCATTCCATTCCCTTCAATTCGCTTCCATTCGATTCCATTCCATTCCATTCCATTCCATTCCATTCCATTCCATTCCATTCCATTCCAATCCATTCCATTCTACTCGGGTTGATTCCATTCTATTCCACTCCATTCCATTTGATTCCATTCGATTCCATTCGATTCCTTCCATTCCTTTCCATTCCATTCTATTCCATTGAATTCCATTCCATTCCATTCCATTCCATTCCATTCCATTCCATTCCGTTCTACTCGGGTTGATTCCATTCCATTCCATTCCATTCCATTCCACTCGATTCCATTCGATTCGATTCCATTCCATTCCTTTCCATTCCATTCAATTCCAATCCATTCCATTCTACTCGGGTTGATTCCATTCCATTCCATTCCATTCCATTCCATTCCAATCCATTCGGTTCCATTCGATTCCATTCAATTCCATTCCATTTCACTCCATTCCATTCCGTTCCGTTCCATTCATTTCCTTTTCTTTCTACTCGGGTTGATTCCATTCTATTCCACTCCATTCCATTCGATTCCATTCGATTCCATTCTATTCCATTCCATTCCATTCCATTCCATTCCATTCCATTCCATCCCATTCCCTTCCCTTCTATTCTATTGAATTCCATTACATTCCATTCCATTCCATTCCATTCCTATCCATTCCATTCTACTCGGGTTGATTCCATTCCATTCCATTCCATTCCATTCCATTCCGTTCTACTCGGGTTCATTCCATTTCATTCCATTCCTTTCCATTCCATTCCATTCAATTCCATTCCATTCCATTCCATTCCGTTCTACTCGGGTCCATTCCATTCCATTCCATTCTATTCCATTCGATTCCATTCGATTCCATTCCATTCCATTCCATTCCATTCCATTCCATTCCATTCCAATCCATTCCGTTCTACTCGGGTTGATTCCATTCCATTCCATTCCATTCCATTCCATTCCATTCCATTCCATTCCATTCCATTTCATTCGATTCCATTCGATTCCATTCGATTCCATTCCATTCCATTCCATTCCATTCCATTCCATTCCCTTCCATTCCATTCCATTCGGTTCCATTCAATTCCATTCGATTCCATTCCATTTAACTCCATTCCGTTCCGTTCCGTTCCATTCCGTTCCGTTCTACTCAGGTTGATTCCATTCTCTTCCACTCCATTCCATTCGATACCATTCGATTCTATTCGATTCCATTCCATTCCATTCCAT
Source organism: Gorilla gorilla gorilla (assembly GCF_029281585.2). Classification (NCBI taxonomy): domain Eukaryota; kingdom Metazoa; phylum Chordata; class Mammalia; order Primates; family Hominidae; genus Gorilla; species Gorilla gorilla. The sequence continues at coordinate 9,754,138 of NC_073236.2, read as the reverse complement.
TCCATTCTGTTCTATTGAATTCCATTCCATTCCATTCCATTCCATTCCAATCCTTTCCATTCTACTCGGGTTGATTCCATTCCATTCCATTCCATTCCATTCCTTTCCATTCCATTCCATTCGATTCCATTCCATTCCATTCCATTCCATTCCATTCCATTCCATTCCATTCCATTCCATTCCATTACGTTCTATTCGGGTTCATTCCATTCCATTCCATTCCATTCCATTCCATTCTATTCCATTGAATTCCATTCCATTCCATTCCATTCCATTCCATTCCATTCCATTCCATTCCATTCCATTCCGTTCTAATCGGGTTGATTCCATTCCATTCCATTCCATTCCATTCCATTCCATTCCATTTCATTCGATTCCATTCGATTCCATTCGATTCCATTCCATTCCATTCCATTCCATTCCATTCCCTTCCATTCCATTCCATTCGGTTCCATTCAATTCCATTCGATTCCATTCCATTTCACTCCATTCCGTTCCGTTCCGTTCCGTTCCGTTCCGTTCTACTCAGGTTGATTCCATTCTCTTCCACTCCATTCCATTCGATTCCATTCGATTCCATTCGATTCGATTCCAATCCATTCCATTCCATTCCATTCCATTCCAATCCATTCCATTCTACTCGGGCTGATTCCATTCTATTCCACTCCATTCCATTCGATTCCATTCGATTCCATTCCATGCCATTCCATTCCATTCCATTCCATTCCATTCCATTCCATTCCATTCCAATCCATTCCATTCTACACGGGTTGATTCCATTCCATTCCATTCCATTCCATTCCATTCCATTCCATTCCCTTCCATTCCAATCCATTCGGTTCCATTCGATTCCATTCGATTCCATTCCATTTCACTCCATTCCATTCCGTTCCGTTCCATTCCTTTCCTTTCCGTTCTACTCGGGTTGATTCCATTCTATTCCACTCCATTCCATTCGATTCCATTCGATTCCATTCTATTCCATTCCATTCCATTCCATTCTATTCCATTGAATTCCATTCCATTCCATTCCATTCCATTTCATTCCATTCCATTCCATTCCATTCCATTCCATTCCATTCCATTCCATTCCATTCCATTCCGTTCTACTCGGGTTGATTCCATTCCATTCCATTCCATTCCATTCCATTCCATTCCATTCCATTCCATTCCATTCCATTCGATTCCATTCCATTCCATTCCATTCCAATCCGTTCCATTCTACTCGTGTTGATTCCAATCCATTCCATTCCATTCCATTCCATTCCATTCCATTCCCTTCCTTTCCATTCCATTCGATTCCATTCAATTCCATTCCATTCCATTCCATTCAATTCCATTCCATTCCATTCCGTTCTACTCGGGTTCATTCCATTCCATTCCATTCCATTCCATTCTATTCCATTGAATTCCAATCCATTCCATTCCATTCCAATCCATTCCATTCCATTCCATTCCATTCCATTCCATTCCATTCCATTCCGTTCTACTCGGGTTGATTCCATTCCATTCCATTCCATTCCATTCCATTCCATTCCATTCCATTCCACTCCACTCCACTCCATTCCATTCCACTCCACTCAACTCCACTCCACTCCACTCCACTCCAATCCACTCTACTCCACTCCATTCCATTCCATTCCTTTCCATTCCACTCGGGTTCATTCCATTCCATTCCATTCCATTCCATTCTATTCCATTGAATTCCATTCCATTCCATTCCATTCCATTCCATTCCATTCCATTCCATTCCTTTCCATTCCATTCCATTCCGTTCTACTTGGGTTGATTCCATTCCATTCCATTCCATTCCATTCCATTCGATTCCATTCCATTCGATTCCATTCGATTCCATTTCCTTCCATTTCATTCCATTCCATTCCAATCCATTCCATTCTACTCGGGTTGATTCCATTCCATTCCATTCCATTCCATTCCATTCCATTCCATTCCCTTCCATTCCATTCCATTCGGTTCCATTCGATTCCACTCGATTCCATTCCATTTCACTCCATTCCATTCCATTCCGTTCCGTTCCGTTCCGTTCGGTTCCGTTCCGTTCTATTCGGGTTGATTCAATTCTATTCCATTCCATTCCATTCCATTCCATTCAATTCCATTCGATTCCATTCCATTCCATTCCATTCCATTCCATTCCATTCCATTCCATTCTATTCTATTGAATTCCATTCCATTCCATTCCATTCCATTCCAATCCATTTCATTCTACTCGGGTTGATTCCATTCCATTCCATTCCATTCCATTCCATTCCGTTCGATTCCATTCCATTCCATTCCATTCCACTCGGGTTCATTCCATTCCATTCCATTCCATTCCATTCTATTCCATTGAATTCCATTCTATTCCATTCCATTGCATTCCATTCCATTCCATTCCATTCCATTCCATTCCATTCCATTCCCTTCCATTCCAATCCATTCGGTTCCATTCGATTCCATTCGATTCCATTCCATTTCACTCCATTCCATTCCGTTCCGTTCCATTCCTTTCCTTTCCGTTCTACTCGGGTTGATTCCATTCTATTCCACTCCATTCCATTCGATTCCATTCGATTCCATTCTATTCCATTCCATTCCATTCCATTCTATTCCATTGAATTCCATTCCATTCCATTCCATTCCATTTCATTCCATTCCATTCCATTCCATTCCATTCCATTCCATTCCATTCCATTCCGTTCTACACGGGTTGATTCCATTCCATTCCATTCCATTCCATTCCATTCCATTCCATTCCATTCCATTCCATTCCATTCCATTCGATTCCATTCGATTCCATTCCATTCCATTCCATTCCATTCCATTCCCTTCCATTCCATTCCATTCGGTTCCATTCAATTCCATTCGATTCCATTCCATTTCACTCTATTCCGTTCCGTTCCGTTCCGTTCCGTTCCGTTCTACTCAGGTTGATTCCATTCTATTCCACTCCATTCCATTCGATTCCATTCGATTCCATTCGATTCGATTCCATTCCATTCCATTCCATTCCATTCCATTCCATTCCATTCTATTCCATTGAATTCCATTCCATTCCATTCCATTCCATTCCATTCCAATCCTTTCCATTCTACTCGGGTTGATTCCATTCCATTCCATTCCATTCCATTCCTTTCCATTCCATTCCATTCGATTCCATTCGATTCCATTCCATTCCATTCCATTCCATTCCATTCCATTCCATTCCATTCCATTCCATTCCATTCCGTTCTATTCGGGTTCATTCCATTCCATTCCATTCCATTCCATTCCATTCTATTCCATTGAATTCCATTCCATTCCATTCCATTCCATTCCATTCCATTCCGTTCTACTCGGGTTGATTCCATTCCATTCCATTCCATTCCATTCCATTCCATTCCCTTCAATTCGATTCCATTCGATTCCATTCGATTCGATTCCATTCCATTCCATTCCATTCCATTCCATTCCATTCCAATCCATTCCATTCTACTCGGGTTGATTCCATTCTATTCCACTCCATTCCATTCGATTCCATTCGATTCCATTCGATTCCATTCCATTCCATTCCATTCCATTCCATTCTATTCCATTGAATTCCATTCCATTCGATTCCATTCCATTCCATTCCATTCCATTCCGTTCTACTCGGGTTGATTCCATTCCATTCCATTCAGTTCGATTCCATTCCATTCCACTCGATTCCATTCGATTCGATTCCATTCCATTCCATTTTATTCCATTCCATTCTAATCAATTCCATTTTACTCGGGTTGATTCCATTCCATTCCATTCCATTCCATTCCATTCCATTCCATTCCATTCCATTCCATTCCATTCCATTATATTCCCTTCCATTCCAATCCATTCGGTTCCATTCGATTCCATTCGATTCCATTCCATTTCACTCCATTCCATTCCGTTCCGTTCCATTCCTTTCCTTTCCGTTCTACTCGGGTTGATTCCATTCTATTCCACTCCATTCCATTCGATTCCATTCGATTCCATTCTATTCCATTCCATTCCATTCCATTCCATTCCATTCCATTCCATCCCATTCCCTTCCCTTCTATTCTATTGAATTCCATTCCATTCCATTCCATTCCATTCCATTCCTATCCATTCCATTCTACTCGGGTTGATTCCATTCCATTCCATTCCATTCCATTCCGTTCTACTCGGGTTCATTCCATTCCATTCCATTCCATTCCATTCCATTCCATTCCATTCCATTCCGTTCTACTCGGGTCCATTCCATTCCATTCCATTCCATTCTATTCCATTCGGTTCCATTCGATTCCCTTCCATTCCATTCCATTCCATTCCATTCCATTCCATTCCATTCCAATCCATTCCGTTCTACTCGGGTTGATAGCATTCCATTCAGTTCCATTCCATTCCATTCCATTCCATTCCATTTCTTTCGATTCCATTCGATTCCATTCGATTCCATTGCATTCCATTCCATTCCATTCCATTCCATTCCCTTCCATTCCATTCCATTCGGTTCCATTCAATTCCATTCGATTCCATTCCATTTCACTCCATTCCGTTCCGTTCCGTTCCGTTCCGTTCCGTTCCGTTCTACTCAGGTTGATTCCATTCTATTCCACTCCATTCCATTCGATTCCATTCGATTCCATTCGATTCCATTCCATTCCATTCCATTCCATTCCATTCCATTCTATTCCATTGAATTCCATTCCATTCCATTCCATTCCATTCCAATCCTTTCCATTCTACTCGGGTTAATTCCATTCCATTCCATTCCATTCCCTTCCATTCCATTCCATTCCGTTCTATTAGGGTTCATTCCATTCCATTCCATTCCATTCCATTGTATTCCATTGAATTCCATTCCATTCCATTCCATTCCATTCCATTCCATTCCATTCCATTCCGTTCTACTCGGGTTGATTCCATTCCATTCCATTCCATTCCATTCCCTTCAATTCGATTCCATTCGATTCCATTCGATTCGATTCCATTCCATTCCATTGCATTCCATCCCATTCCATTCCAATCCATTCCATTCTACTCGGGTTGATTCCATTCTATTCAACTCCATTCCATTTGATTCCATTCGATTCCATTCGATTCCATTCCATTCCATTCAATTCCATTCCATTCCATTCCATTCTATTCCATTGAATTCCATTCCATTCCATTCCATTCCATTCCATTCCATTCCATTCCATTCCATTCCATTCCGTTCTACTCGGGTTGATTCCATTCCATTCCATTCCATTCCATTCCATTCTATTCCATTCCATTCCATTCCACTCGATTCCATTCGATTCGATTCCATTCCATTCCATTCCATTCCATTCCATTCCATTCCATTCCATTCCATTCCCTTCCATTCCAATCCATTCGGTTCCATTCGATTCCATTCGATTCCATTCCATTTCACTCCATTCCATTCCGTTCCGTTCCATTCCTTTCCTTTCCGTTCTACTCGGGTTGATTCCATTCTATTCCACTCCATTCCATTCGATTCCATTCGATTCCATTCTGTTCCATTCCATTCCATTCCATTCGATTCCATTCAAATCCATTCGATTCCATTCCATTCCATTCCATTCCATTCCATTCCATTCCATTCCATTCCATTCTATTGAATTCCATTCCATTCCATTCCATTCCATTCCAATCCATTTCATTCTACTCGGGTTGATTCCATTCCATTCCATTCCATTCCATTCCATTCCATTCGATTCCATTCCATTCCATTCCATTCCACTCGGGTTCATTCCATTCCATTCCATTCCATTCTATTCTATTCCATTGAATTCCATTCTATTCCATTCCATTGCATTCCATTCCATTCCATTCCATTCCATTCCATTCCATTCCATTCCATTCCATTCCTTTCCATTCCATTCCATTCCATTCCATTCCAATCCATTCAATTCCATTCTATTCCATTGAATTCCATTCCATTCCATTCCATTCCATTCCATTCCATTCCATTCCATTGAATTCCATTCCATTCCATTCCATTCCATTCCATTCCATTCCATTCCATTCCATTCCGTTCTACTCGGGTTGATTCCATTCCATTCCATTCCATTCCATTCCATTCCATTCCATTCCATTCCATTCCATTCGATTCCATTCCATTCCATTCCATTCCATTCCATTCCATGCCATTCCATGCCTTTCGGTTCCATTCGATTCCATTCGATTCCATTCCATTTCACTCCATTCCATTCCGTTCCGTTCCGTTCCGTTCCGTTCCGTTCCGTTCCATTCCGTTCCATTCCATTCCGTTCTACTCGGGTTGATTCCATTCTACTCCACTCCATTCCGTTCGATTCCATTCGATTCCATTCCATTCCATTCCATTCCATTCCTTTCCATTCCATTCTATTCCATTGAACTCCATTCCATTCCATTCCATTCCATTCCAAACAATTCCAGTCTACTCGGGTTGATTCCATTCCATTCCGTTCCGTTCCGTTACGTTTCGTTCCATTCCGTTCTACTCGGGTTCATTCCATTCCATTCCATTCCATTCCATTCCATTCTATTCCTTTGAATTCCATTCCATTCCATTCCCTTCCATTCCATTCGATTCCATTCCATTCCATTCCGTTCTACTCGGGTTGATTCCATTCCATTCCATTCCATTCCATTCCATTCCATTCGATTCCATTCGATTCCATTCGATTCCATTCCATTCCATTCCATGCCATTCCATTCCCTTCCATTCCATTCCATTCGGTTCCATTCAATTCCATTCGATTCCATTCCATTTCACTCCATTCCGTTCCGTTCCGTTCCGTTCCGTTCCATTCCGTTCTACTCGGGTTCATTCCATTCCATTCCATTCCATTCCATTCTATTCCTTTGAATTCCATTCCATTCCATTCCATTCCATTCCATTCCATTCCATTCCATTCCATTCCATTCTATTCCATTGAATTCCATTCCATTCCATTCCATTCCATTCCAATCCTTTCCATTCTACTCGGGTTGATTCCATTCCATTCCATTCCATACCATTCCTTTCCATTCCATTCCATTCGATTCCATTCGATTCCATTCCATTCCATTCCATTCCATTCCATTCCATTCCATTCCATTCTATTCCATTCCATTCCGTTCTATTCGGGTTCATTCCATTCCATTCCATTCCATTCCATTCTATTCCATTGAATTCCATTCCATTCCATTCCATTCCATTCCATTCCATTCGATTCCATTCCATTCGATTCCATTCGATTCCATTCCCTTCCATTCCATTCCATTCCATTCCAATCCATTCCATTCTACTCGGGTTGATTCCATTCCATTCCATTCCATTCCATTCCGTTCCATTCCATTCCCTTCCATTCCATTCCATTCGGTTCCATTCGATTCCATTCGATTCCTTTCCATTTCACTCCATTCCATTCCATTCCGTTCCGTTCGGTTCCGTCCGGTTCCGTTCCTTTCTATTCGGGTTGATTCAATTCTATTCCATTCCACTCCATTCGATTCCATTCGATTCCATTCGATTCCATTCCATTCCATTCCATTCCATTCCATTCCATTCCATTCCATTCCATTCTATTCTATTGAATTCCATTCCATTCCATTCCATTCCATTCCAATCCATTTCATTCTACTCGGCTTGATTCCATTCCATTCCATTCCATTCCATTCCATTCTATTCGATTCCTTTCCATTCCATTCCATTCCACTCGGGTTCATTCCATTCCATTCCATTCCATTCCATTCTATTCCATTGAATTCCATTCTATTCCATTCCATTGCATTCCATTCCATTCCATTCCATTACATTCCATTCCTTTCCTTTCCATTCCATTCCATTCCATTCCATTCCGTTCTACTCGGGTTGATTCCATTCCATTCCATTCCATTCCATTCCATTGCATTCCATTCCCTTCAATTCGCTTCCATTCGATTCCATTCGATTCCATTCCATTCCATTCCATTCCATTCCATTCCATTCCGTTCCAATCCATTCCATTCTACTCGGGTTGATTCCATTCTATTCCACTCCATTCCATTTGATTCCATTCGATTCCATTCGATTCCTTCCATTCCATTCCATTCCATTCTATTCCATTGAATTCCCTTCCATTCCATTCCATTCCATTCCATTCCATTCCATTCCGTTCTACTCGGGTTGATTCCATTCCATTCCATTCCATTCCATTCCATTCCATTCCACTCGATTCCATTCGATTCGATTCCATTCCATTCCTTTCCATTCCATTCAATTCCAATCCATTCCATTCTACTCGGGTTGATTCCATTCCATTCCATTCCATTCCATTCCATTCCATTCCATTCCATTCCATTCCAATCCATTTGGTTCCATTCGATTCCATTCAATTCCATTCCATTTCACTCCATTCAATTCCGTTCCGTTCCATTCATTTCCTTTTCTTTCTACTCGGGTTGATTCCATTCTATTCCACTCCATTCCATTCGATTCCATTCGATTCCATTCTATTCCATTCCATTCCATTCCATTCCATTCCATTCCATTCCATCCCATTCCCTTCCCTTCTATTCTATTGAATTCCATTACATTCCATTCCATTCCATTCCTATCCATTCCATTCTACTCGGGTTGATTCCATTCCATTCCATTCCATTCCATTCCGTTCTACTCGGGTTCATTCCATTTCATTCCATTCCTTTCCATTCCATTCCATTCAATTCCATTCCATTCCATTCCATTCCGTTCTACTCGGGTCCATTCCATTCCATTCCATTCCATTCTATTCCATTCGATTCCATTCGATTCCATTCCATTCCATTCCATTCCATTCCATTCCATTCCATTCCATTCCAATCCATTCCGTTCTACTCGGGTTGATTCCATTCCATTCCATTCCATTCCATTCCATTCCATTCCATTCCATTTCATTCGATTCCATTCGATTCCATTCGATTCCATTCCATTCCATTCCATTCCATTCCATTCCATTCCCTTCCATTCCATTCCATTCGGTTCCATTCAATTCCATTCGATTCCATTCCATTTAACTCCATTCCGTTCCGTTCCGTTCCGTTCCGTTCCGTTCTACTCAGGTTGATTCCATTCTCTTCCACTCCATTCCATTCGATTCCATTCGATTCTATTCGATTCCATTCCATTCCATTCCATTCCATTCCATTCCATTCCATTCCATTCTATTCTATTGAATTCCATTCCATTCCATTCCATTCCATTCCAATCCTTTCCATTCTACTCGGGTTGATTCCATTCCATTCCATTCCATTCCATTCCTTTCCATTCCATTCCATTCGATTCCATTCCATTCCATTCCATTCCATTCCATTCCATTCCATTCCATTCCATTCCATTCCATTCCATTACGTTCTATTCGGGTTCATTCCATTCCATTCCATTCAATTCCATTCCATTCTATTCCATTGAATTCCATTCCATTCCATTCCATTCCATTCCATTCCATTCCATTCCATTCCATTCCATTCCATTCCATTCCGTTCTAATCGGGTTGATTCCATTCCATTCCATTCCATTCCATTCCATTTCATTCGATTCCATTCGATTCCATTCGATTCCATTCCATTCCATTCCATTCCATTCCATTCCCTTCCATTCCATTCCATTCGGTTCCATTCAATTCCATTCGATTCCATTCCATTTCACTCCATTCCGTTCCGTTCCGTTCCGTTCCGTTCCGTTCTACTCAGGTTGATTCCATTCTCTTCCACTCCATTCCATTCGATTCCATTCGATTCCATTCGATTCGATTCCAATCCATTCCATTCCATTCCATTCCATTCCAATCCATTCCATTCTACTCGGGCTGATTCCATTCTATTCCACTCCATTGCATTCGATTCCATTCGATTCCATTCCATTCCATTCCATTCCATTCCATTCCATTCCATTCCATTCCAATCCATTCCATTCTACACGGGTTGATTCCATTCCATTCCATTCCATTCCATTCCATTCCATTCCATTCCATTCCCTTCCATTCCAATCCATTCGGTTCCATTCGATTCCATTCGATTCCATTCCATTTCACTCCATTCCATTCCGTTCCGTTCCATTCCTTTCCTTTCCGTTCTACTCGGGTTGATTCCATTCTATTCCACTCCATTCCATTCGATTCCATTCGATTCCATTCTATTCCATTCCATTCCATTCCATTCTATTCCATTGAATTCCATTCCATTCCATTCCATTCCATTTCATTCCATTCCATTCCATTCCATTCCATTCCATTCCATTCCATTCCGTTCTACTCGGGTTGATTCCATTCCATTCCATTCCATTCCATTCCATTCCATTCCATTCCATTCCATTCCATTCCAATCCATTCCATTCGATTCCATTCGATTCCATTCCATTCCATTCCATTCCATTCCATTCCAATCCGTTCCATTCTACTCGTGTTGATTCCAATCCATTCCATTCCATTCCATTCCATTCCATTCCCTTCCATTCCATTCCATTCGATTCCATTCCATTCCATTCCATTCCATTCCATTCAATTCCATTCCATTCCATTCCGTTCTACTCGGGTTCATTCCATTCCATTCCATTCCATTCCATTCTATTCCATTGAATTCCAATCCATTCCATTCCATTCCAGTCCATTCCATTCCATTCCATTCCATTCCATTCCATTCTATTCCATTCCGTTCTACTCGGGTTGATTCCATTCCATTCCATTCCATTCCATTCCATTCCATTCCACTCCACTCTTTTCCATTCCATTCCACTCCACTCAACTCCACTCCACTCCACTCCACTCCAATCCACTCTACTCCACTCCATTCCATTCCATTCCTTTCCATTCCACTCGGGTTCATTCCATTCCATTCCATTCCATTCCATTCTATTCCATTGAATTCCATTCCATTCCATTCCATTCCATTCCATTCCATTCCATTCCATTCCATTCCGTTCTACTCGGGTTGATTCCATTCCATTCCATTCCATTCCATTCCATTGCATTCCATTCCCTTCAATTCGCTTCCATTCGATTCCATTCCATTCCATTCCATTCCATTCCATTCCATTCCATTCCATTCCATTCCAATCCATTCCATTCTACTCGGGTTGATTCCATTCTATTCCACTCCATTCCATTTGATTCCATTCGATTCCATTCGATTCCTTCCATTCCTTTCCATTCCATTCTATTCCATTGAATTCCATTCCATTCCATTCCATTCCATTCCATTCCATTCCATTCCGTTCTACTCGGGTTGATTCCATTCCATTCCATTCCATTCCATTCCACTCGATTCCATTCGATTCGATTCCATTCCATTCCTTTCCATTCCATTCAATTCCAATCCATTCCATTCTACTCGGGTTGATTCCATTCCATTCCATTCCATTCCATTCCATTCCATTCCAATCCATTCGGTTCCATTCGATTCCATTCAATTCCATTCCATTTCACTCCATTCCATTCCGTTCCGTTCCATTCATTTCCTTTTCTTTCTACTCGGGTTGATTCCATTCTATTCCACTCCATTCCATTCGATTCCATTCGATTCCATTCTATTCCATTCCATTCCATTCCATTCCATTCCATTCCATTCCATCCCATTCCCTTCCCTTCTATTCTATTGAATTCCATTACATTCCATTCCATTCCATTCCATTCCTATCCATTCCATTCTACTCGGGTTGATTCCATTCCATTCCATTCCATTCCATTCCATTCCGTTCTACTCGGGTTCATTCCATTTCATTCCATTCCTTTCCATTCCATTCCATTCAATTCCATTCCATTCCATTCCATTCCGTTCTACTCGGGTCCATTCCATTCCATTCCATTCTATTCCATTCGATTCCATTCGATTCCATTCCATTCCATTCCATTCCATTCCATTCCATTCCATTCCAATCCATTCCGTTCTACTCGGGTTGATTCCATTCCATTCCATTCCATTCCATTCCATTCCATTCCATTCCATTCCATTCCATTTCATTCGATTCCATTCGATTCCATTCGATTCCATTCCATTCCATTCCATTCCATTCCATTCCATTCCCTTCCATTCCATTCCATTCGGTTCCATTCAATTCCATTCGATTCCATTCCATTTAACTCCATTCCGTTCCGTTCCGTTCCATTCCGTTCCGTTCTACTCAGGTTGATTCCATTCTCTTCCACTCCATTCCATTCGATACCATTCGATTCTATTCGATTCCATTCCATTCCATTCCATTCCATTCTGTTCTATTGAATTCCATTCCATTCCATTCCATTCCATTCCAATCCTTTCCATTCTACTCGGGTTGATTCCATTCCATTCCATTCCATTCCATTCCTTTCCATTCCATTCCATTCGATTCCATTCCATTCCATTCCATTCCATTCCATTCCATTCCATTCCATTCCATTCCATTCCATTACGTTCTATTCGGGTTCATTCCATTCCATTCCATTCCATTCCATTCCATTCTATTCCATTGAATTCCATTCCATTCCATTCCATTCCATTCCATTCCATTCCATTCCATTCCATTCCATTCCGTTCTAATCGGGTTGATTCCATTCCATTCCATTCCATTCCATTCCATTCCATTCCATTTCATTCGATTCCATTCGATTCCATTCGATTCCATTCCATTCCATTCCATTCCATTCCATTCCCTTCCATTCCATTCCATTCGGTTCCATTCAATTCCATTCGATTCCATTCCATTTCACTCCATTCCGTTCCGTTCCGTTCCGTTCCGTTCCGTTCTACTCAGGTTGATTCCATTCTCTTCCACTCCATTCCATTCGATTCCATTCGATTCCATTCGATTCGATTCCAATCCATTCCATTCCATTCCATTCCATTCCAATCCATTCCATTCTACTCGGGCTGATTCCATTCTATTCCACTCCATTCCATTCGATTCCATTCGATTCCATTCCATGCCATTCCATTCCATTCCATTCCATTCCATTCCATTCCATTCCATTCCAATCCATTCCATTCTACACGGGTTGATTCCATTCCATTCCATTCCATTCCATTCCATTCCATTCCATTCCCTTCCATTCCAATCCATTCGGTTCCATTCGATTCCATTCGATTCCATTCCATTTCACTCCATTCCATTCCGTTCCGTTCCATTCCTTTCCTTTCCGTTCTACTCGGGTTGATTCCATTCTATTCCACTCCATTCCATTCGATTCCATTCGATTCCATTCTATTCCATTCCATTCCATTCCATTCTATTCCATTGAATTCCATTCCATTCCATTCCATTCCATTTCATTCCATTCCATTCCATTCCATTCCATTCCATTCCATTCCATTCCATTCCATTCCATTCCATTCCGTTCTACTCGGGTTGATTCCATTCCATTCCATTCCATTCCATTCCATTCCATTCCATTCCATTCCATTCCATTCCATTCGATTCCATTCCATTCCATTCCATTCCAATCCGTTCCATTCTACTCGTGTTGATTCCAATCCATTCCATTCCATTCCATTCCATTCCATTCCATTCCCTTCCTTTCCATTCCATTCGATTCCATTCAATTCCATTCCATTCCATTCCATTCAATTCCATTCCATTCCATTCCGTTCTACTCGGGTTCATTCCATTCCATTCCATTCCATTCCATTCTATTCCATTGAATTCCAATCCATTCCATTCCATTCCAATCCATTCCATTCCATTCCATTCCATTCCATTCCATTCCATTCCATTCCGTTCTACTCGGGTTGATTCCATTCCATTCCATTCCATTCCATTCCATTCCATTCCATTCCATTCCACTCCACTCCACTCCATTCCATTCCACTCCACTCAACTCCACTCCACTCCACTCCACTCCAATCCACTCTACTCCACTCCATTCCATTCCATTCCTTTCCATTCCACTCGGGTTCATTCCATTCCATTCCATTCCATTCCATTCTATTCCATTGAATTCCATTCCATTCCATTCCATTCCATTCCATTCCATTCCATTCCATTCCTTTCCATTCCATTCCATTCCGTTCTACTTGGGTTGATTCCATTCCATTCCATTCCATTCCATTCCATTCGATTCCATTCCATTCGATTCCATTCGATTCCATTTCCTTCCATTTCATTCCATTCCATTCCAATCCATTCCATTCTACTCGGGTTGATTCCATTCCATTCCATTCCATTCCATTCCATTCCATTCCATTCCCTTCCATTCCATTCCATTCGGTTCCATTCGATTCCACTCGATTCCATTCCATTTCACTCCATTCCATTCCATTCCGTTCCGTTCCGTTCCGTTCGGTTCCGTTCCGTTCTATTCGGGTTGATTCAATTCTATTCCATTCCATTCCATTCGATTCCATTCAATTCCATTCGATTCCATTCCATTCCATTCCATTCCATTCCATTCCATTCCATTCCATTCTATTCTATTGAATTCCATTCCATTCCATTCCATTCCATTCCAATCCATTTCATTCTACTCGGGTTGATTCCATTCCATTCCATTCCATTCCATTCCATTCCGTTCGATTCCATTCCATTCCATTCCATTCCACTCGGGTTCATTCCATTCCATTCCATTCCATTCCATTCTATTCCATTGAATTCCATTCTATTCCATTCCATTGCATTCCATTCCATTCCATTCCATTCCATTCCATTCCATTCCATTCCCTTCCATTCCAATCCATTCGGTTCCATTCGATTCCATTCGATTCCATTCCATTTCACTCCATTCCATTCCGTTCCGTTCCATTCCTTTCCTTTCCGTTCTACTCGGGTTGATTCCATTCTATTCCACTCCATTCCATTCGATTCCATTCGATTCCATTCTATTCCATTCCATTCCATTCCATTCTATTCCATTGAATTCCATTCCATTCCATTCCATTCCATTTCATTCCATTCCATTCCATTCCATTCCATTCCATTCCATTCCATTCCATTCCGTTCTACACGGGTTGATTCCATTCCATTCCATTCCATTCCATTCCATTCCATTCCATTCCATTCCATTCCATTCCATTCCATTCGATTCCATTCGATTCCATTCCATTCCATTCCATTCCATTCCATTCCCTTCCATTCAATTCCATTCGGTTCCATTCAATTCCATTCGATTCCATTCCATTTCACTCTATTCCGTTCCGTTCCGTTCCGTTCCGTTCCGTTCTACTCAGGTTGATTCCATTCTATTCCACTCCATTCCATTCGATTCCATTCGATTCCATTCGATTCGATTCCATTCCATTCCATTCCATTCCATTCCATTCCATTCCATTCTATTCCATTGAATTCCATTCCATTCCATTCCATTCCATTCCATTCCAATCCTTTCCATTCTACTCGGGTTGATTCCATTCCATTCCATTCCATTCCATTCCTTTCCATTCCATTCCATTCGATTCCATTCGATTCCATTCCATTCCATTCCATTCCATTCCATTCCATTCCATTCCATTCCATTCCATTCCATTCCGTTCTATTCGGGTTCATTCCATTCCATTCCATTCCATTCCATTCCATTCTATTCCATTGAATTCCATTCCATTCCATTCCATTCCATTCCATTCCATTCCGTTCTACTCGGGTTGATTCCATTCCATTCCATTCCATTCCATTCCATTCCATTCCCTTCAATTCGATTCCATTCGATTCCATTCGATTCGATTCCATTCCATTCCATTCCATTCCATTCCAATCCATTCCATTCTACTCGGGTTGATTCCATTCTATTCCACTCCATTCCATTCGATTCCATTCGATTCCATTCGATTCCATTCCATTCCATTCCATTCCATTCCATTCTATTCCATTGAATTCCATTCCATTCGATTCCATTCCATTCCATTCCATTCCATTCCGTTCTACTCGGGTTGATTCCATTCCATTCCATTCAGTTCGATTCCATTCCATTCCACTCGATTCCATTCGATTCGATTCCATTCCATTCCATTTTATTCCATTCCATTCTAATCAATTCCATTTTACTCGGGTTGATTCCATTCCATTCCATTCCATTCCATTCCATTCCATTCCATTCCATTCCATTCCATTCCATTATATTCCCTTCCATTCCAATCCATTCGGTTCCATTCGATTCCATTCGATTCCATTCCATTTCACTCCATTCCATTCCGTTCCGTTCCATTCCTTTCCTTTCCGTTCTACTCGGGTTGATTCCATTCTATTCCACTCCATTCCATTCGATTCCATTCGATTCCATTCTATTCCATTCCATTCCATTCCATTCCATTCCATTCCATTCCATCCCATTCCCTTCCCTTCTATTCTATTGAATTCCATTCCATTCCATTCCATTCCATTCCATTCCTATCCATTCCATTCTACTCGGGTTGATTCCATTCCATTCCATTCCATTCCATTCCGTTCTACTCGGGTTCATTCCATTCCATTCCATTCCATTCCATTCCATTCCATTCCATTCCATTCCGTTCTACTCGGGTCCATTCCATTCCATTCCATTCCATTCTATTCCATTCGGTTCCATTCGATTCCCTTCCATTCCATTCCATTCCATTCCATTCCATTCCATTCCATTCCAATCCATTCCGTTCTACTCGGGTTGATAGCATTCCATTCAGTTCCATTCCATTCCATTCCATTCCATTCCATTTCTTTCGATTCCATTCGATTCCATTCGATTCCATTGCATTCCATTCCATTCCATTCCATTCCATTCCCTTCCATTCCATTCCATTCGGTTCCATTCAATTCCATTCGATTCCATTCCATTTCACTCCATTCCGTTCCGTTCCGTTCCGTTCCGTTCCGTTCCGTTCTACTCAGGTTGATTCCATTCTATTCCACTCCATTCCATTCGATTCCATTCGATTCCATTCGATTCCATTCCATTCCATTCCATTCCATTCCATTCCATTCTATTCCATTGAATTCCATTCCATTCCATTCCATTCCATTCCAATCCTTTCCATTCTACTCGGGTTAATTCCATTCCATTCCATTCCATTCCCTTTCATTCCATTCCATTCCGTTCTATTAGGGTTCATTCCATTCCATTCCATTCCATTCCATTGTATTCCATTGAATTCCATTCCATTCCATTCCATTCCATTCCATTCCATTCCATTCCATTCCGTTCTACTCGGGTTGATTCCATTCCATTCCATTCCATTCCATTCCCTTCAATTCGATTCCATTCGATTCCATTCGATTCGATTCCATTCCATTCCATTGCATTCCATCCCATTCCATTCCAATCCATTCCATTCTACTCCGGTTGATTCCATTCTATTCAACTCCATTCCATTTGATTCCATTCGATTCCATTCGATTCCATTCCATTCCATTCAATTCCATTCCATTCCATTCCATTCTATTCCATTGAATTCCATTCCATTCCATTCCATTCCATTCCATTCCATTCCATTCCATTCCATTCCATTCCGTTCTACTCGGGTTGATTCCATTCCATTCCATTCCATTCCATTCCATTCCATTCCATTCCATTCTATTCCATTCCATTCCATTCCACTCGATTCCATTCGATTCGATTCCATTCCATTCCATTCCATTCCATTCCATTCCATTCCATTCCATTCCATTCCCTTCCATTCCAATCCATTCGGTTCCATTCGATTCCATTCGATTCCATTCCATTTCACTCCATTCCATTCCGTTCCGTTCCATTCCTTTCCTTTCCGTTCTACTCCGGTTGATTCCATTCTATTCCACTCCATTCCATTCGATTCCATTCGATTCCATTCTGTTCCATTCCATTCCATTCCATTCGATTCCATTCAAATCCATTCGATTCCATTCCATTCCATTCCATTCCATTCCATTCCATTCCATTCCATTCCATTCTATTGAATTCCATTCCATTCCATTCCATTCCATTCCAATCCATTTCATTCTACTCGGGTTGATTCCATTCCATTCCATTCCATTCCATTCCATTCCATTCGATTCCATTCCATTCCATTCCATTCCACTCGGGTTCATTCCATTCCATTCCATTCCATTCTATTCTATTCCATTGAATTCCATTCTATTCCATTCCATTGCATTCCATTCCATTCCATTCCATTCCATTCCATTCCATTCCATTCCATTCCATTCCTTTCCATTCCATTCCATTCCATTCCATTCCAATCCATTCAATTCCATTCTATTCCATTGAATTCCATTCCATTCCATTCCATTCCATTCCATTCCATTCCATTCCATTGAATTCCATTCCATTCCATTCCATTCCATTCCATTCCATTCCATTCCATTCCATTCCGTTCTACTCGGGTTGATTCCATTCCATTCCATTCCATTCCATTCCATTCCATTCCATTCCATTCCATTCCATTCGATTCCATTCCATTCCATTCCATTCCATTCCATTCCATGCCATTCCATGCCTTTCGGTTCCATTCGATTCCATTCGATTCCATTCCATTTCACTCCATTCCATTCCGTTCCGTTCCGTTCCGTTCCGTTCCGTTCCGTTCCATTCCGTTCCATTCCATTCCGTTCTACTCGGGTTGATTCCATTCTACTCCACTCCATTCCGTTCGATTCCATTCGATTCCATTCCATTCCATTCCATTCCATTCCTTTCCATTCCATTCTATTCCATTGAACTCCATTCCATTCCATTCCATTCCATTCCAAACCATTCCAGTCTACTCGGGTTGATTCCATTCCATTCCGTTCCGTTCCGTTCCGTTTCGTTCCATTCCGTTCTACTCGGGTTCATTCCATTCCATTCCATTCCATTCCATTCCATTCCATTCTATTCCTTTGAATTCCATTCCATTCCATTCCCTTCCATTCCATTCGATTCCATTCCATTCCATTCCGTTCTACTCGGGTTGATTCCATTCCATTCCATTCCATTCCATTCCATTCCATTCCATTCCATTCGATTCCATTCGATTCCATTCCATTCCATTCCATGCCATTCCATTCCCTTCCATTCCATTCCATTCGGTTCCATTCAATTCCATTCGATTCCATTCCATTTCACTCCATTCCGTTCCGTTCCGTTCCGTTCCGTTCCGTTCTACTCAGGTTGATTCCATTCTATTCCACTCCATTCCATTCGATTCCATTCGATTCCATTCGATTCCATGCCATTCCATTCCATTCCATTCCATTCCATTCCATTCCATTCCATTCCATTCTATTCCATTGAAATCCATTCCATTCCATTCCATTCCATTCCAATTCTTTCCATTCTACTCGGGTTGATTCCATTCCATTCCATTCCATTCCATTCCTTTCCATTCCATTCCATTCGATTCCATTCGATTCCATTCCATTCCATTCCATTCCATTCCATTCCATTCCATTCCATTCCATTCCGTTCTACTCGGCTTGATTCCATTCCATTCCATTCCATTCCATTCCATTCCATTCCCTTCAATTCGATTCCATTCGATTCCATTCGATTCGATTCCATTCCATTCCATTCCATTCCAATCCATTCCATTCTACTCGGGTTGATTCCATTCTATTCCACTCCATTCCATTCGATTCCATTCGATTCCATTCCATTCCATTCCATTCCATTCCATTCTATTCCATTGAATTCCATTCCATTCCATTCCATTCCATTCCATTCCATTCCATTCCATTCCATTCCATTCCGTTCTACTCGGGTTGATTCCATTCCATTCCATTCCATTCCATTCCATTCCACTCGATTCCATTCAATACGATTCCATTCCATTCCATTCCATTCCATTCCAATCCAATCCATTCCATTCTACTCGGGTTGATTCCATTCCATTCCATTCCATTCCATTCCATTCCATTCCATTCCATTCCATTCCATTCCATTCCATTCCATTCCCTTCCATTCCAATCCATTCGGTTCCATTTGATTCCATTCGATTCCATTCCATTTCACTCCATTCCATTCCATTCCGTTCCATTCCTTTCCTTTCCGTTCTACTCGGGTTGATTCCATTCTATTCCATTCCATTCCATTCCATTCCATTCCATTCCATCCCATTCCCTTCCCTTCTATTCTATTGAATTCCATTCCATTCCATTCCATTCCATTCCTATCCATTCCATTCTACTCGGGTTGATTCCATTCCATTCCATTCCATTCCATTCCGTTCTACTCGGGTTCATTCCATTCCATTCCATTCCATTCCATTCCATTCCATTCCATTCCCTTCAATTCGATTCCATTCGATTCCATTCGATTCGATTCCATTCCATTCCATTCCATTCCATTCCAATCCATTCCATTCTACTCGGGTTGATTCCATTCTATTCCACTCCATTCCATTGGATTCCATTCGATTCCATTCGATTCCATTCCATTCCATTCCATTCCATTCCATTCCATTCTATTCCATTGAATTCCATTCCATTCCATTCCATTCCATTCCATTCCATTCCATTCCGTTCTACTCGGGTTGATTCCATTCCATTCCATTCCATTCCATTCCATTCCACTCGATTCCATTCGATTCGATTCCATTCCATTCCATTCCATTCCATTCCATTCCATTCCATTCCATTCCATTCCGTTCTACTCGGGTCCATTCCATTCCATTCCATTCCATTCTATTCCATTCGATTCCATTCGATTCCATTCCATTCCATTCCATTCCATTCCATTCCAATCCATTCCGTTCTACTCGGGTTGATTGCATTCCATTCCATTCCATTCCATTCCATTCCATTCCATTCCATTCCATTCCATTCCATTTCATTCGATTCCATTCGATTCCATTCGATTCCATTCCATTCCATTCCATTCCATTCCATTCCCTTCCATTCCATTCCATTCGGTTCCATTCAATTCCATTCGATTCCATTCCATTTCACTCCATTCCGTTCCGTTCCGTTCCGTTCCGTTCCTTTCCATTCTACTCAGGTTGATTCCATTCTCTTCCACTCCATTCCATTCGATTCCATTCGATTCCATTCGATTCCATTCCATTCCATTCCATTCCATTCCATTCCATTCCATTCCATTCCATTCCATTCTATTCCATTGAATTCCATTCCATTCCATTCCATTCCATTCCATTCCAATCCTTTCCATTCTACTCGGGTTGATTCCATTCCATTCCATTCCATTCCATTCCTTTCCATTCCATTCCATTCGATTCCATTTGATTCCATTCCATTCCATTCCATTCCATTCCATTCCATTCCATTCCATTCCATTCCATTCCATTCCATTCCGTTCTATTCGGGTTCATTCCACTCCATTCCATTCCATTCCATTCCATTCTATTCCATTGAATTCCATTCCATTCCATTCCATTCCATTCCATTCCATTCCATTCCATTCCGTTCTACTCGGGTTGATTCCATTCCATTCCATTCCATTCCATTCCATTCCATTCCCTTCAATTTGATTCCATTCGATTCCATTCGATTCGATTCCATTCCATTCCATTCCATTCCATTCCATTCCAATCCATTCCATTCTACTCGGGTTGATTCCATTCTATTCCACTCCATTCCATTCGATTCCATTCGATTCCATTCGATTCCATTCCATTCCATTCCATTCCATTCCATTCCATTCCATTTTACTCCATTGAATTCCATTCCATTCCATTCCATTCCATTCCATTCCATTCCATTCCATTCCATTCCATTCCTTTCCGTTCTACTCGGGTTGATTCCATTCCATTCCATTCAGTTCGATTCCATTCCATTCCACTCGATTCCATTCGATTCGATTCCATTCCATTCCATTTTATTCCATTCCATTCCAATCAATTCCATTTTACTCGGGTTGATTCCATTCCATTCCATTCCATTCCATTCCATTCCATTCCATTCCATTCCATTCCATTCCCTTCCATTCCAATCCATTCGGTTCCATTCGATTCCATTCGATTCCATTCCATTTCACTCCATTCCATTCCGTTCCGTTCCATTCCTTCCCTTTCCGTTCTACTCGGGTTGATTCCATTCTATTCCACTCCATTCCATTCGATTCCATTCGATTCCATTCTATTCCATTCCGTTCCATTCCATTCCATTCCATTCCATTCCATCCCATTCGCTTCCCTTCTATTCTATTGAATTCCATTCCATTCCATTCCATTCCATTCCTATCCATTCCATTCTACTCGGGTTGATTCCATTCCATTCCATTCCATTCCATTCCGTTCTACTCGGGTTCATTCCATTCCATTCCATTCCATTCCATTCCATTCCATTCCATTCCATTCCATTCCATTCCGTTCTACTCGGGTCCATTCCATTCCATTCCATTCCATTCTATTCCATTCGGTTCCATTCGATTCCCTTCCATTCCATTCCATTCCATTCCATTCCATTCCATTCCAATCCATTCCGTTCTACTCGGGTTGATTGCATTCCATTCAATTCCATTCCATTCCATTCCATTCCATTCCATTCCATTTCTTTCGATTCCATTCGATTCCATTCAATTCCATTCCATTCCATTCCATTCCATTCCATTCCATTCCCTTCTATTCCATTCCATTCGGTTCCATTCAATTCCATTCAATTCCATTCCATTTCACTCCATTCCGTTCCGTTCCGTTCCGTTCCGTTCCGTTCCGTTCCGTTCTACTCAGGTTGATTCCATTCTATTCCACTCCATTCCATTCGATTCCATTCGATTCCATTCCATTCCATTCCATTCCATTCCATTCCATTCTATTCCATTGAATTCCATTCCATTCCATTCCATTCCATTCCATTCGACTCGGGTTGATTCCATTCCATTCCATTTCACTCCATTCCATTCCATTCCATTCCGTTCCGTTCCGTTCGGTTCCGTTCCGTTCTATTCGGGTTGATTCAATTCTATTCCATTCCATTCCATTCGATTCCATTCAATTCCATTCGATTCCATTCCATTCCATTACATTCCATTCCATTCCATTCCATTCCATTCCATTCTATTCTATTGAATTCCATTCCATTCCATTCCATTCCATTCCAATCCATTTCATTCTACTCGGGTTGATTCCATTCCATTCCATTCCATTCCATTCCATACCGTTCGATTCCATTCCATTCCATTCCATTCCACTCGGGTTCATTCCATTCCATTCCATTCCATTCCATTCTATTCCATTGAATTCCATTCTATTCCATTCCATTGCATTCCATTCCATTCCATTCCATTCCATTCCATTCCATTCCATTCCTTTCCATTCCATTCCATTCCATTCCATTCCAATCCATTCCATTCCATTCTATTCCATTGAATTCCATTCCATTCCATTCCATTCCATTCCATTCCATTCCATTCCATTCCATTCCATTCCATTCCCTTCTACTCGGGTTGATTCCATTCCATTCCATTCCATTCCATTCCATTCCATTCCATTCCATTCCATTCCATTCCAGCCATTCCATGCCTTTCGGTTCCATTTGATTTAATTCGATTCCATTCCATTTCACTCCATTCCATTCCGTTCCATTCCGTTCCGTTCCGTTCCGTTCCATTCCGTTCCATTCCATTCCGTTCTACTCGGGTTGATTCCATTCTACTCCACTCCATTTCGTTCGATTCCATTCGATTCCATTCCATTCCATTCCTTTCCATTCCATTCCATTCCATTCTATTCCATTGAACTCCATTCCATTCCATTCCATTCCATTCCAATCCATTCCAGTCTACTGGGGTTGATTCCATTCCATTCCGTTCGTTTCCGTTCCGTTCCGTTCCATTCCGTTCTACTCGGGTTCATTCCATTCCATTCCATTCCATTCCATTCTATTCCTTTGAATTCCATTCCATTCCATTCCATTCCATTCCATTCCATTCCGTTCTACTCGGGTTGATTCCATTCCATTCCATTCCATTCCATTCCATTCCATTCCATTCCATTCCATTCCATTCGATTCCATTCCATTCCATTCCATTCCATTCCATTCCATGCCATTCCATGCCTTTCGGTTCCATTCGATTCCATTCGATTCCATTCCATTTCACTCCATTCCATTCCGTTCCGTTCCGTTCCGTTCCGTTCCGTTCCGTTCCATTCCGTTCCATTCCATTCCGTTCTACTCGGGTTGATTCCATTCTACTCCACTCCATTCCGTTCGATTCCATTCGATTCCATTCCATTCCATTCCATTCCATTCCTTTCCATTCCATTCTATTCCATTGAACTCCATTCCATTCCATTCCATTCCATTCCAAACCATTCCAGTCTACTCGGGTTGATTCCATTCCATTCCGTTCCGTTCCGTTCCGTTTCGTTCCATTCCGTTCTACTCGGGTTCATTCCATTCCATTCCATTCCATTCCATTCCATTCCATTCTATTCCTTTGAATTCCATTCCATTCCATTCCCTTCCATTCCATTCGATTCCATTCCATTCCATTCCGTTCTACTCGGGTTGATTCCATTCCATTCCATTCCATTCCATTCCATTCCATTCGATTCCATTCGATTCCATTCGATTCCATTCCATTCCATTCCATGCCATTCCATTCCCTTCCATTCCATTCCATTCGGTTCCATTCAATTCCATTCGATTCCATTCCATTTCACTCCATTCCGTTCCGTTCCGTTCCGTTCCGTTCCGTTCTACTCAGGTTGATTCCATTCTATTCCACTCCATTCCATTCGATTCCATTCGATTCCATTCGATTCCATGCCATTCCATTCCATTCCATTCCATTCCATTCCATTCCATTCCATTCCATTCTATTCCATTGAAATCCATTCCATTCCATTCCATTCCATTCCAATTCTTTCCATTCTACTCGGGTTGATTCCATTCCATTCCATTCCATTCCATTCCTTTCCATTCCATTCCATTCGATTCCATTCGATTCCATTCCATTCCATTCCATTCCATTCCATTCCATTCCATTCCATTCCATTCCGTTCTACTCGGCTTGATTCCATTCCATTCCATTCCATTCCATTCCATTCCATTCCCTTCAATTCGATTCCATTCGATTCCATTCGATTCGATTCCATTCCATTCCATTCCATTCCAATCCATTCCATTCTACTCGGGTTGATTCCATTCTATTCCACTCCATTCCATTCGATTCCATTCGATTCCATTCCATTCCATTCCATTCCATTCCATTCTATTCCATTGAATTCCATTCCATTCCATTCCATTCCATTCCATTCCATTCCATTCCATTCCATTCCATTCCGTTCTACTCGGGTTGATTCCATTCCATTCCATTCCATTCCATTCCATTCCACTCGATTCCATTCAATACGATTCCATTCCATTCCATTCCATTCCATTCCAATCCAATCCATTCCATTCTACTCGGGTTGATTCCATTCCATTCCATTCCATTCCATTCCATTCCATTCCATTCCATTCCATTCCATTCCATTCCATTCCATTCCCTTCCATTCCAATCCATTCGGTTCCATTTGATTCCATTCGATTCCATTCCATTTCACTCCATTCCATTCCATTCCGTTCCATTCCTTTCCTTTCCGTTCTACTCGGGTTGATTCCATTCTATTCCATTCCATTCCATTCCATTCCATTCCATTCCATCCCATTCCCTTCCCTTCTATTCTATTGAATTCCATTCCATTCCATTCCATTCCATTCCTATCCATTCCATTCTACTCGGGTTGATTCCATTCCATTCCATTCCATTCCATTCCGTTCTACTCGGGTTCATTCCATTCCATTCCATTCCATTCCATTCCATTCCATTCCATTCCCTTCAATTCGATTCCATTCGATTCCATTCGATTCGATTCCATTCCATTCCATTCCATTCCATTCCAATCCATTCCATTCTACTCGGGTTGATTCCATTCTATTCCACTCCATTCCATTGGATTCCATTCGATTCCATTCGATTCCATTCCATTCCATTCCATTCCATTCCATTCCATTCTATTCCATTGAATTCCATTCCATTCCATTCCATTCCATTCCATTCCATTCCATTCCGTTCTACTCGGGTTGATTCCATTCCATTCCATTCCATTCCATTCCATTCCACTCGATTCCATTCGATTCGATTCCATTCCATTCCATTCCATTCCATTCCATTCCATTCCATTCCATTCCATTCCGTTCTACTCGGGTCCATTCCATTCCATTCCATTCCATTCTATTCCATTCGATTCCATTCGATTCCATTCCATTCCATTCCATTCCATTCCATTCCAATCCATTCCGTTCTACTCGGGTTGATTGCATTCCATTCCATTCCATTCCATTCCATTCCATTCCATTCCATTCCATTCCATTCCATTTCATTCGATTCCATTCGATTCCATTCGATTCCATTCCATTCCATTCCATTCCATTCCATTCCCTTCCATTCCATTCCATTCGGTTCCATTCAATTCCATTCGATTCCATTCCATTTCACTCCATTCCGTTCCGTTCCGTTCCGTTCCGTTCCTTTCCATTCTACTCAGGTTGATTCCATTCTCTTCCACTCCATTCCATTCGATTCCATTCGATTCCATTCGATTCCATTCCATTCCATTCCATTCCATTCCATTCCATTCCATTCCATTCCATTCCATTCTATTCCATTGAATTCCATTCCATTCCATTCCATTCCATTCCATTCCAATCCTTTCCATTCTACTCGGGTTGATTCCATTCCATTCCATTCCATTCCATTCCTTTCCATTCCATTCCATTCGATTCCATTTGATTCCATTCCATTCCATTCCATTCCATTCCATTCCATTCCATTCCATTCCATTCCATTCCATTCCATTCCGTTCTATTCGGGTTCATTCCACTCCATTCCATTCCATTCCATTCCATTCTATTCCATTGAATTCCATTCCATTCCATTCCATTCCATTCCATTCCATTCCATTCCATTCCGTTCTACTCGGGTTGATTCCATTCCATTCCATTCCATTCCATTCCATTCCATTCCCTTCAATTTGATTCCATTCGATTCCATTCGATTCGATTCCATTCCATTCCATTCCATTCCATTCCATTCCAATCCATTCCATTCTACTCGGGTTGATTCCATTCTATTCCACTCCATTCCATTCGATTCCATTCGATTCCATTCGATTCCATTCCATTCCATTCCATTCCATTCCATTCCATTCCATTTTACTCCATTGAATTCCATTCCATTCCATTCCATTCCATTCCATTCCATTCCATTCCATTCCATTCCATTCCTTTCCGTTCTACTCGGGTTGATTCCATTCCATTCCATTCAGTTCGATTCCATTCCATTCCACTCGATTCCATTCGATTCGATTCCATTCCATTCCATTTTATTCCATTCCATTCCAATCAATTCCATTTTACTCGGGTTGATTCCATTCCATTCCATTCCATTCCATTCCATTCCATTCCATTCCATTCCATTCCATTCCCTTCCATTCCAATCCATTCGGTTCCATTCGATTCCATTCGATTCCATTCCATTTCACTCCATTCCATTCCGTTCCGTTCCATTCCTTCCCTTTCCGTTCTACTCGGGTTGATTCCATTCTATTCCACTCCATTCCATTCGATTCCATTCGATTCCATTCTATTCCATTCCGTTCCATTCCATTCCATTCCATTCCATTCCATCCCATTCGCTTCCCTTCTATTCTATTGAATTCCATTCCATTCCATTCCATTCCATTCCTATCCATTCCATTCTACTCGGGTTGATTCCATTCCATTCCATTCCATTCCATTCCGTTCTACTCGGGTTCATTCCATTCCATTCCATTCCATTCCATTCCATTCCATTCCATTCCATTCCATTCCATTCCGTTCTACTCGGGTCCATTCCATTCCATTCCATTCCATTCTATTCCATTCGGTTCCATTCGATTCCCTTCCATTCCATTCCATTCCATTCCATTCCATTCCATTCCAATCCATTCCGTTCTACTCGGGTTGATTGCATTCCATTCAATTCCATTCCATTCCATTCCATTCCATTCCATTCCATTTCTTTCGATTCCATTCGATTCCATTCAATTCCATTCCATTCCATTCCATTCCATTCCATTCCATTCCCTTCTATTCCATTCCATTCGGTTCCATTCAATTCCATTCAATTCCATTCCATTTCACTCCATTCCGTTCCGTTCCGTTCCGTTCCGTTCCGTTCCGTTCCGTTCTACTCAGGTTGATTCCATTCTATTCCACTCCATTCCATTCGATTCCATTCGATTCCATTCCATTCCATTCCATTCCATTCCATTCCATTCTATTCCATTGAATTCCATTCCATTCCATTCCATTCCATTCCATTCGACTCGGGTTGATTCCATTCCATTCCATTTCACTCCATTCCATTCCATTCCATTCCGTTCCGTTCCGTTCGGTTCCGTTCCGTTCTATTCGGGTTGATTCAATTCTATTCCATTCCATTCCATTCGATTCCATTCAATTCCATTCGATTCCATTCCATTCCATTACATTCCATTCCATTCCATTCCATTCCATTCCATTCTATTCTATTGAATTCCATTCCATTCCATTCCATTCCATTCCAATCCATTTCATTCTACTCGGGTTGATTCCATTCCATTCCATTCCATTCCATTCCATACCGTTCGATTCCATTCCATTCCATTCCATTCCACTCGGGTTCATTCCATTCCATTCCATTCCATTCCATTCTATTCCATTGAATTCCATTCTATTCCATTCCATTGCATTCCATTCCATTCCATTCCATTCCATTCCATTCCATTCCATTCCTTTCCATTCCATTCCATTCCATTCCATTCCAATCCATTCCATTCCATTCTATTCCATTGAATTCCATTCCATTCCATTCCATTCCATTCCATTCCATTCCATTCCATTCCATTCCATTCCATTCCCTTCTACTCGGGTTGATTCCATTCCATTCCATTCCATTCCATTCCATTCCATTCCATTCCATTCCATTCCATTCCAGCCATTCCATGCCTTTCGGTTCCATTTGATTTAATTCGATTCCATTCCATTTCACTCCATTCCATTCCGTTCCATTCCGTTCCGTTCCGTTCCGTTCCATTCCGTTCCATTCCATTCCGTTCTACTCGGGTTGATTCCATTCTACTCCACTCCATTTCGTTCGATTCCATTCGATTCCATTCCATTCCATTCCTTTCCATTCCATTCCATTCCATTCTATTCCATTGAACTCCATTCCATTCCATTCCATTCCATTCCAATCCATTCCAGTCTACTGGGGTTGATTCCATTCCATTCCGTTCGTTTCCGTTCCGTTCCGTTCCATTCCGTTCTACTCGGGTTCATTCCATTCCATTCCATTCCATTCCATTCTATTCCTTTGAATTCCATTCCATTCCATTCCATTCCATTCCATTCCATTCCGTTCTACTCGGGTTGATTCCATTCCATTCCATTCCATTCCATTCCATTCCATTCCATTCCATTCGATTCCATTCGATTCCATTCCATTCCATTCCATTCCATTCCATTCCCTTCCATTCCATTCCATTCGGTTCCATTCAATTCCATTCGATTCCATTCCATTTCACTCTATTCCGTTCCGTTCCGTTCCATTCCGTTCCGTTCTACTCAGGTTGATTCCATTCTATTCCACTCCATTCCATTCGATTCCATTCGATTCCATTCGATTCCATTCCATTCCATTCCATTCCATTCCATTCCATTCCATTCCATTCCATTCCATTCTATTCCATTGAATTCCATTCCATTCCATTCCATTCCATTCCATTCCAATCCTTTCCATTCTACTCGGGTTGATTCCATTCCATTCCATTCCATTCCATTCCTTTCCATTCCATTCCATTCGATTCCATTCGATTCCATTCCATTCCATTCCATTCCATTCCATTCCATTCCATTCCATTCCATTCCATTCCATTCCATTCCATTCCGTTCTATTCGGGTTCATTCCATTCCACTCCATTCCATTCCATTCCATTCTATTCCATTGAATTCCATTCCATTCCATTCCATTCCATTCCATTCCATTCCGTTCTACTCGGGTTGATTCCATTCCATTCCATTCCATTCCATTCCATTCCATTCCCTTCAATTCGATTCCATTCGATTCCATTCGATTCGATTCCATTCCATTCCATTCCATTCCATTCCATTCCAATCCATTCCATTCTACTCGGGTTGATTCCATTCTATTCCACTCCATTCCATTCGATTCCATTCGATTCCATTCGATTCCATTCCATTCCATTCCATTCCATTCCATTCCATTCTATTCCATTGAATTCCATTCCATTCCATTCCATTCCATTCCATTCCATTCCATTCCATTCCATTCCATTCCATTCCGTTCTACTCGGGTTGATTCCATTCCATTCCATTCAGTTCGATTCCATTCCATTCCACTCGATTCCATTCGATTCGATTCCATTCCATTCCATTTTATTCCATTCCATTCCAATCAATTCCATTTTACTCGGGTTGATTCCATTCCATTCCATTCCATTCCATTCCATTCCATTCCATTCCATTCCATTCCAATCCATTCGGTTCCATTCGATTCCATTCGATTCCATTCCATTTCACTCCATTCCATTCCGTTCCGTTCCATTCCTTTCCTTTCCGTTCTACTCGGGTTGATTCCATTCTATTCCACTCCATTCCATTCGATTCCATTCGATTCCATTCTATTCCATTCCATTCCATTCCATTCCATTCCATTCCATCCCATTCCCTTCCCTTCTATTCTATTGAATTCCATTCCATTCCATTCCATTCCATTCCTATCCATTCCATTCTACTCGGGTTGATTCCATTCCATTCCATTCCATTCCATTCCGTTCTACTCGGGTTCATTCCATTCCATTCCATTCCATTCCATTCCATTCCATTCCATTCCATTCCATTCCGTTCTACTCGGGTCCATTCCATTCCATTCCATTCCATTCTATTCCATTCGGTTCCATTCGATTCCCTTCCATTCCATTCCATTCCATTCCATTCCATTCCATTCCATTCCAATCCATTCCGTTCTACTCGGGTTGATTGCATTCCATTCAATTCCATTCCATTCCATTCCATTCCATTCCATTTCTTTCGATTCCATTCGATTCCATTCGATTCCATTCCATTCCATTCCATTCCATTCCATTCCATTCCCTTCCATTCCATTCCATTCGGTTCCATTCAATTCCATTCGATTCCATTCCATTTCACTCCATTCCGTTCCGTTCCGTTCCGTTCCGTTCCGTTCCGTTCTACTCAGGTTGATTCCATTCTATTCCACTCCATTCCATTCGATTCCATTCGATTCCATTCCATTCCATTCCATTCCATTCCATTCCATTCTATTCCATTCCATTCCATTCCATTCCAATCCTTTCCATTCTACTCGGGTTAATTCCATTCCATTCCATTCCATTCCTTTCCTTTCCATTCCATTCCATTCGATTCCATTCGACTCCATTCCATTCCATTCCATTCCATTCCATTCCATTCCATTCCATTCCATTCCATTCCATTCCGTTCTATTCGGGTTCATTCCATTCCATTCCATTCCATTCCATTGTATTCCATTGAATTCCATTCCATTCCATTCCATTCCATTCCATTCCATTCCATTCCATTCCGTTCTACTCGGGTTGATTCCATTCCATTCCATTCCATTCCATTCCCTTCAATTCGATTCCATTCGATTCCATTCGATTCGATTCCATTCCATTCCATTGCATTCCATCCCATTCCATTCCAATCCATTCCATTCTACTCGGGTTGATTCCATTCTATTCCACTCCATTCCATTCGATTCCATTCGATTCCATTCGATTCCATTCCATTCCATTCAATTCCATTCCATTCCATTCCATTCTATTCCATTGAATTCCATTCCATTCCATTCCATTCCATTCCATTCCATTCCATTCCATTCCATTCCGTTCTACTCGGGTTGATTCCATTCCATTCCATTCCATTCCATTCCATTCCATTCCATTCCATTCCATTCCATTCCATTCCATTCCATTCCACTCGATTCCATTCGATTCGATTCCATTCCATTCCATTCCATTCCATTCCAATCCATTCCATTCTACTCGGGTTGATTCCATTCCATTCCATTCCATTCCATTCCATTCCATTCCATTCCATTCCATTCCCTTCCATTCCAATCCATTCGGTTCCATTCGATTCCATTCGATTCCATTCCATTTCACTCCATTCCATTCCGTTCCGTTCCATTCCTTTCCTTTCCGTTCTACTCGGGTTGATTCCATTCTATTCCACTCCATTCCATTCGATTCCATTCGATTCCATTCTATTCCATTCCATTCCATTCCATTCGATTCCATTCAAATCCATTCGATTCCATTCCATTCCATTCCATTCCATTCCATTCCATTCCATTCCATTCTATTCTATTGTATTCCATTCCATTCCATTCCATTCCATTCCAATCCATTTCATTCTACTCGGGTTGATTCCATTCCATTCCATTCCATTCCATTCCATTCCATTCGATTCCATTCCATTCCATTCCATTCCACTCGGGTTCATTCCATTCCATTCCATTCCATTCAATTCTATTCCATTGAATTCCATTCTATTCCATTCCATTGCATTCCATTCCATTCCATTCCATTCCATTCCATTCCATTCCATTCCATTCCTTTCCATTCCATTCCATTCCATTCCATTCCAATCCATTCAATTCCATTCTATTCCATTGAATTCCATTCCATTCCATTCCATTCCATTCCATTCCATTCCATTCAATTGAATTCCATTCCATTCCCTTCCATTCCATTCCATTCCATTCCATTCCATTCCATTCCATTCCATTCCATTCCTTTCTACTCGGGTTGATTCCATTCCATTCCATTCCATTCCATTCCATTCCATTCCATTCCATTCCAATCCATTCCATTCTACTCGGGTTGATTCCATTCCATTCCATTCCATTCCATTCCATTCCCTTCGGTTCCATTCCATTCTGTTCCATTCGATTCCATTCGATTCCATTCCATTTCACTCCGTTCCTTTCCATTCCGTTCCGCTCCGTTCTGTTCTATTCGGGTTCATTCCATTCTATTCAACTCCATTCAATTCGATTCCATTCGATTCCATTCGATTCCATTCCATTCCATTCCATTCCATTCCATTCCATTCCATTCCATTCCATTCCATTCAGTTCCATTATATTCTATTGAATTCCATTCCATTCCATTCCATTCCAATCCATTCCACTCTACTCGGGTTGATTCCATTCCATTCCATTCCATTCCATTCCAATCCATTCCATTCTACTCGGGTTGATTCCATTCCATTCCATTCCATTCCATTCCATTCCATTCCATTCCATTCCATTCCATTACATTACATTACATTCCATTCCGTTCTACTCGGATTCATTCCATTCCATTCAATTCCATTCCATTCAATTCCATTGAATTCCAATCCATTCCATTCCATTCCATTCCATTCCATTCCATTCCATTCCGTTCCATTCCGTTCTACTCGGGTTGATTCCATTCCATTCCATTCCATTCAATTCCATTCCATTCCATTCCATTGAATTCCGTTCTACTCGGGTTGATTCCATTCCATTCCATTCCATTCCATTCCATTACATTCCAATCCATTCCATTCCATTCTATTCCTCTCGATTCCATTCCACTCCACTCCATTCCAATCCATTCCATTCTCCTTGTGTTGATTCCATTCCATTCCATTCCATTCCATTCCATTCCCTTCCATTCCATTCCATTCTGTTCCATTCGATTCCATTCTATTCCATTCCATTTCACTCCATTCCATTCCGTTCCGTTCCATTCCGTTCCGTTCCTTTCCGTTCCGTTCTATTTGGGTTGATTCCATTCTATTCCACTCCATACCATTCGATTCCATTCGATTAAATTCGATTCA
The DNA here is from genome assembly GCF_029281585.2 of Gorilla gorilla gorilla. NCBI lineage: Eukaryota > Metazoa > Chordata > Mammalia > Primates > Hominidae > Gorilla > Gorilla gorilla. Next base: position 9,720,444 of record NC_073236.2, on the reverse strand, counting down.
ATTCCATTCCATTCCATTCCATTCCATTCCATTCTATTCTATTGTATTCCATTCCATTGCATTCCATTCCATTCCTATCCATTCCATTCTAATCGGGATGATTCCATTCCATTCCATTCCATTCCATTCCATTCCATTCCATTCAATTCCATTCCATTCCATTCCATTCCATTCCGTTCTACTCGGGTTCATTCCATTCCATTCCATTCCATTCCATTCCATTCCATTCCATTCCATTCCATTCCATTCCATTCCGTTCTACTCGGGTCAATTCCATTCCATTCCATTCCATTCCATTCCATTCCCTTCCAGTCCATTCGATTCCATTCCATTCCATTCCAATCCGTTCCATTCTACTCGGGTTGATTCCATTCCATTCCATTCCGTTCCATTCCATTCCATTCCATTCCATTCCATTCCATTCCATTCCATTCCATTCCATTCCATTCCATTCCAGTCCATTCCATTCGATTCCATTCCATTCCATTCCAATCCGTTCCATTCTACTCGGGTTGATTCCATTCAATTACATTTCATTGCATTCCATTCCATTCCATTCCATTCCATTCCATTCCATTCCTTTCTACTCGGGTTGATTCCATTCTATTCCACTCCATTCCATTCGATTCCATTCGATTCCATTCGATTCCATTCCATTCCATTCCATTCCATTCCATTCTATTCCATAGAATTTCATTCTATTCCATTCCATTCCATTCCATTCCATTCCATTCCATTCCATTCCATTCCAATCCATTCCATTCTACTCGGGTTGATTCCATTCCATTCCATTCCATTCCATTCCATTCCATTCCATTCCATTCCATTCCATTCCATTCCATTCCATTCCATTCCACTCCATTCCATTCCAATCCATTCCATTCTACTCGGGTTGATTCCATTCCATTCCATTCCATTCCATTCCATTCCATTAAATTCCATTCCATTCGCTTCCATTCGATTCCAATCGATTCCATTCCATTCCATTCCATCCCATTCCATTCCGTTTCATTCTATTCCATTGAATTCCATTCCATTCCATTCCATTCCATTCCAATCCATTCCATTCTTCTCGGGTTGATTCCACTCCATTCCATTCCATTCCATTCCATTCCATTCCATTCCATTCTATTCTAATGAATTCCATTCCATTCCATTCCATTCCATTCCAATCCATTCCATTCTACTCGGGTTGATTCCATTCCATTCCATTCCATTCCATTGCATTCCACTCCACTCCATTCCATTCCATTCCACTCCACTCAACTCCACTCCACACCACTCCACTCCAATCCACTCCACTCCACTCCATTCTATTCCATTCCATCCCATTCCACTCGGGTTCATTCCATTCCATTCCATTCCATTCCATTCTATTCCATTGAATTCCATTCCATTCCATTCCATTCCATTACATTCCATTCCATTCCATTCCGTTCTACTTGGGTTGATCCATTCCATTCCATTCCATTCCATTCCATTCCATTCCATTCCATTCCATTCCATTACATTCCATTCGATTCCATTCCATTCCATTCCAATCCATTCCATTCTTCTCGGGTTGATTCCATTCCATTCCATTCCATTCCATTCCCTTCCCTTCCAATCCATTCCATTCGGTTCCATTCAATTCCATTCGATTCCATTCCATTTCACTCCATTCCGTTCCGTTCCGTTCCATTCCGATCCGTTCTACTCAGGTTGATTCCATTCTATTGCACTCCATTCCATTCGATACCATTCGATTCCATTCGATTCCATTCCATTCCATTCCATGCCATTCCATTCCTTTCCATTCCATTCCATTCTATTCCATTGAATTCCATTCCATTCCATTCCATTCCATACCAATCCTTTCCATTCTACTCGGGTTGATTCCATTCCATTCCTTTCCATTCCATTTCTTTCCATTCCATTCCTTTCGATTCCATTCGATTCCATTCCATTCCATTCCATTCCATTCCATTCCATTCCATTCCGTTCCAATCCATTCCATTCTACTCGGGTTGATTCCATTCCATTCCATTCCATTCCATTCCATTCCATTCCATTCCATTCCACTCGGGTTCATTCCATTCCATTCCATTCCATTCCATTCCATTCTATTCCATTGAATTCCATTCTATTCCATTCCATTGCATTCCATTCCATTCCATTCCATTCCATTCCATTCCATTCCATTCCATTCCATTCCATTCCTTTCCATTCCATTCCATTCCATTGCATTCCAATCCATTCCATTCCATTCTATTCCATTGAATTCCATTCCATTCCACTCCATTCCATTCCATTCCATTCCATTCCATTCCATTCCATTCCATTCCGTTCTACTCGGGTTGATTGCATTCCATTCCATTCCATTCCATTCCATTCCATTCCATTCCATTCCATTCCATTCCATTCCATGCCATTCTGTTCCATTCGATTCCATTAGATTCCATTCCATTTCACTCCTTTCCATTCCATTCCGTTCCGTTCCTTTCCGTTCCATTCCGTTCCATTCCATTCCGTTCTACTCGGGTTGATTCCATTCTACTCCACTCCATTCCGTTCGATTCCATTCGATTCCATTCAATTCCATTCCATTCCATTCCTTTCCATTCCATTCCATTCCATTCTATTCCATTGAATTCCATTCCATTCCATTCCATTCCATTCCATTCCATTCCATTCCATTCCATTCCATTCCATTCCATTCCATTCCATTCCATTCCATTCCATTCCGTTCTACTCGGGTTGATTCCATTCCATTCCATTCCATTCCATTCCATTCTATTCCATTCGATTCCATTCGATTCCATTCCATTCCATTCCATTCCATTCCATTCCATTCCATTCCAATCCATTCCATTCTTCTCGGGTTGATTCCATTCCATTCCATTCCATTCCATTCCCTTCCCTTCCATTCCATTCCATTCGGTTCCATTCAATTCCATTCGATTCCATTCCATTTCACTCCATTCCGTTCCGTTCCGTTCCATTCCGTTCCGTTCTACTCAGGTTGATTCCATTCTATTCCACTCCATTCCATTCGATACCATTCGATTCCATTCGATTCCATTCCATTCCATTCCATTCCACTCCATTCCTTTCCACTCCATTCCATTCTATTCCATTGAATTCCATTTCATTCCATTCCATTCCATTCCAATCCTTTCCATTCTACTCAGGTTGATTCCATTCCATTCCATTCCATTCCATTCCGTTCTACTCGGGTTGATTCCATTCCATTCCATTCCATTCCTTTCCATTCCATTCCATTCGATTCCATTCCATTCCATTCCATTCCATTCCATTCCATTCCATTCCAATCCATTCCATTCTACTCGGGTTGATTCCATTCTATTCCACTCCATTTCATTCGATTCCATTCGATTCCATTCGATTCCATTCGATTCCATTCCATTCCATTCCATTCAATTCCATTCCATTTCATTCTACTCCATTGAATTCCACTCCATTCCATTCCATTCCATTCCAATCCATTCCATTCTACTCGGGTTGATTCCATTCCACTCCACTCCATTCCATTCCATTCCATTCCATTCCATTCCATTCCATTCCATTCCATTCCTTTCCGTTCTACTCGGGTTGATTCCATTCCATTCCATTCCATTCCATTCCATTCCATTCCATTCCATTCCATTCCATTCCATACCTTTCCATTCCATGCCTTTCGGTTCCATTCGATTCCATTCGATTCCATTCCATTTCACTCCTTTCCATTCCGTTCCGTTCTGTTCCGTTCCGTTCCGTTCCATTCCGTTCCATTCCATTCCATTCGATTCCATTCGATTCCATTCGATTCCATTCCATTCCATTCCATTCCATTCCAATCCATTCCATTCTTCTCGGGTTGATTCCATTCCATTCCATTCCATTCCATTCCCTTCCCTTCCAATCCATTCCATTCGGTTCCATTCAATTCCATTCGATTCCATTCCATTTCACTCCATTCCGTTCCGTTCCGTTCCATTCCTATCCGTTCTACTCAGGTTGATTCCATTCTGTTCCACTCCATTCCATTCGATACCATTCGATTCCATTCGATTCCATTCCATTCCATTCCATGCCATTCCATTCCTTTCCATTCCATTCCATTCTATTCCATTGAATTCCATTCCATTCCATTCCATTCCATACCAATCCTTTCCATTCTACTCGGGTTGATTCCATTCCATTCCTTTCCATTCCATTTCTTTCCATTCCATTCCTTTCGATTCCATTCGATTCCATTCCATTCCATTCCATTCTATTCCATTCCATTCCATTCCGTTCCAATCCATTACATTCTACTCGGGTTGATTCCATTCCATTCCATTCCATTCCATTCCATTCCATTCCATTCCATTCCATTCCATTCCACTCGGGTTCATTCCATTCCATTCCATTCCATTCCATTCTATTCCATTGAATTCCATTCTATTCCATTCCATTGCATTCCATTCCATTCCATTCCATTCCATTCCATTCCATTCCATTCCATTCCTTTCCATTCCATTCCATTCCATTCCATTCCATTCCATTCCAATCCATTCCATTCCATTCTATTCCATTGAATTCCATTCCATTCCACTCCATTCCATTCCATTCCATTCCATTCCATTCCATTCCATTCCATTCCGTTCTACTCGGGTTGATTGCATTCCATTCCATTCCATTCCATTCCATTCCATTCCATTCCATTCCATTCCATGCCATTCTGTTCCATTCGATTCCATTCGATTCCATTCCATTTCACTCCTTTCCATTCCGTTCCGTTCCGTTCCTTTCCGTTGCATTCCGTTCCATTCCATTCCGTTCTACTCGGGTTGATTCCATTCTACTCCACTCCATTCCGTTCGATTCCATTCGATTCCATTCAATTCCATTCCATTCCATTCCTTTCCATTCCATTCCATTCCATTCTATTCCATTGAATTCCATTCCATTCCATTCCATTCCATTCCATTCCATTCCATTCCATTCAATTCCATTCCATTCCATTCCGTTCTACTCGGGTTGATTCCATTCCATTCCATTCCATTCCATTCCATTCTATTCCATTCGATTCCATTCGATTCCATTCCATTCCATTCCATTCCATTCCATTCCATTCCAATCAATTCCATTCTTCTCGGGTTGATTCCTTTCCATTCCATTCCATTCCATTCCCTTCCCTTCCATTCCATTCCATTCGGTTCCATTCAATTCCATTCGATTCCATTCCATTTCACTCCATTCCGTTCTGTTCTGTTCCTTTCCGTTCCGTTCTACTCAGGTTGATTCCATTCTATTCCACTCCATTCCATTCGATACCATTCGATTCCATTCGATTCCATTCCATTCCATTCCATTCCATTCCATTCCTTTCCATTCCATTCCATTCTATTCCATTGAATTCCATTTCATTCCATTCCATTCCATTACAATCCTTTCCATTCTACTCAGGTTGATTCCATTCCATTCCATTCCATTCCATTCCGTTCTACTCGGGTTGATTCCATTCCATTCCATTCCATTCCTTTCCATTCCATTCCATTCGATTCCATTCCATTCCATTCCATTCCATTCCATTCCATTCCATTCCAATCCATTCCATTCTACTCGGGTTGATTCCATTCTATTCCACTCCATTTCATTCGATTCCATTCGATTCCATTCGATTCCATTCGATTCCATTCCATTCCATTCCATTCAATTCCATTCCATTTCATTCTACTCCATTGAATTCCATTCCATTCCATTCCATTCCATTCCAATCCATTCCATTCTACTCGGGTTGATTCCATTCCACTCCACTCCATTCCATTCCATTCCATTCCATTCCATTCCATTCCATTCCATTCCATTCCATTCCATTCGATTCCATTCCATTCTATTCCATTCAATTCCATTACATTCCATTCCGTTCTACTCGGGTTCATTCCATTCCATCCCATTCCATTCCATTCTATTCCATTGAATTCCATTTCATTCCATTCCATTGAATTCCATTCCATTCCATTCTATTCCATTCCATTCCATTCCATTCCATTCCATTCCATTCCGTTCTACTCTGGTTGATTCCATTCCATTCCATTCCATTCCATTCCATTCCATTCCTTTCCATTCCATTCGATTCCATTCGATTCCATTCCATTCCATTCCATTCCATTCCCTTCCACTCCAATCCATTCCATTCCATTCCATTCCGTTCTACTCGGGTTGATTCCATTCTATTCCATTCCATTCCATTCCATTCCATTCCATTCCATTCCATTCCATTCCATTCCATTCCTTTCGATTCCATTCGATTCCATTCGATTCCATTCCATTCCATTCCATTCCAATACATTCCATTCTACTCGGGTTGATTCCATTCCATTCCATTCCATTCCATTCCATTCCGTTCCAATCCATTTCATTCTACTCGGGTTGATTCCATTCCACTCCATTCCATTCCATACCATTCCATTCCATTCCATTCCATTCCATTCCACTCGGGTTCATTCCATTCCATTCCATTCCATTCCATTCCATTCCATTCTATTCCATTGAATTCCATTCTATTCCATTCCATTGCATTCCATTCCATTCCATTCAATTCCATTCCATTCCATTCCTTTCCATTCCAATCCATTCCATTCCATTCTATTCCATAGAATTCCATTCCATTCCATTCCATTCCATTCCATTCCATTCCATTCCATTCCATTCCATTCCATTCCATTCCGTTCTACTCGGGTTGATTCCATTTCATTCCATTCCATTCCATTCCATTCCATTCCATTCCATTCCATTCCATACCTTTCCATTCCATGCCTTTCGGTTCCATTCGATTCCATTCGATTCCATTCCATTTCACTCCTTTCCATTCCGTTCCGTTCTGTTCCGTTCCGTTCCGTTCCATTCCGTTCCATTCCATTCCATTCGATTCCATTCGATTCCATTCGATTCCATTCCATTCCATTCCATTCCATTCCAATCCATTCCATTCTTCTCGGGTTGATTCCATTCCATTCCATTCCATTCCATTCCGTTCCCTTCCAATCCATTCCATTCGGTTCCATTCAATTCCATTCGATTCCATTCCATTTCACTCCATTCCGTTCCGTTCCGTTCCATTCCGATCCGTTCTACTCAGGTTGATTCCATTCTATTCCACTCCATTCCATTCGATACCATTCGATTCCATTCGATTCCATTCCATTCCATTCCATGCCATTCCATTCCTATCCATTCCATTCCATTCTATTCCATTGAATTCCATTCCATTCCATTCCATTCCATACCAATCCTTTCCATTCTACTCGGGTTGATTCCATTCCATTCCTTTCCATTCCATTTCTTTCCATTCCATTCCTTTCGATTCCATTCGATTCCATTCCATTCCATTCCATTCTATTCCATTCCATTCCATTCCGTTCCAATCCATTACATTCTACTCGGGTTGATTCCATTCCATTCCATTCCATTCCATTCCATTCCATTCCATTCCATTCCATTCCATTCCACTCGGGTTCATTCCATTCCATTCCATTCCATTCCATTCTATTCCATTGAATTCCATTCTATTCCATTCCATTGCATTCCATTCCATTCCATTCCATTCCATTCCATTCCATTCCATTCCATTCCATTCCATTCCATTCCATTCCTTTCCATTCCATTCCATTCCATTCCATTCCATTCCAATCCATTCCATTCCATTCTATTCCATTGAATTCCATTCCATTCCACTCCATTCCATTCCATTCCATTCCATTCCATTCCATTCCATTCCGTTCTACTCGGGTTGATTGCATTCCATTCCATTCCATTCCATTCCATTCCATTCCATTCCATTCCATTCCATTCCATGCCATTCTGTTCCATTCGATTCCATTCGATTCCATTCCATTTCACTCCTTTCCATTCCGTTCCGTTCCGTTCCTTTCCGTTCCATTCCGTTCCATTCCATTCCGTTCTACTCGGGTTGATTCCATTCTACTCCACTCCATTCCGTTCGATTCCATTCGATTCCATTCAATTCCATTCCATTCCATTCCTTTCCATTCCATTCCATTCCATTCTATTCCATTGAATTCCATTCCATTCCATTCCATTCCATTCCATTCCATTCCATTCAATTCCATTCCATTCCATTCCGTTCTACTCGGGTTGATTCCATTCCATTCCATTCCATTCCATTCCATTCTATTCCATTCGATTCCATTCGATTCCATTCCATTCCATTCCATTCCATTCCATTCCATTCCATTCCAATCCATTCCATTCTTCTCGGGTTGATTCCATTCCATTCCATTGCATTCCATTCCCTTCTCTTCCATTCCATTCCATTCGGTTCCATTCAATTCCATTCGATTCCATTCCATTTCACTCCATTCCGTTCCGTTCCGTTCCATTCCGTTCCGTTCTACTCAGGTTGATTCCATTCTATTCCACTCCATTCCATTCGATACCATTCGATTCCATTCGATTCC